>NC_068363.1:37630687-37930687 GCF_020536995.1 Dreissena polymorpha
ATAACCTTAACTTCATTGACGTTGCCAATAAAATAAAGCTGTTGTCAACAGAGTGCAGATGGTATAATTTAAAAAGTGGATTGAAATATACATTGCCTTTATTCCTGCATGCATGAGGAAACTGGTGCTTATTCAGTTCCCCATTTATGCTTGGAAAGTCTTTGAAGGCTGGAGTTATTAAGAAAGTTCATTATTACTTCATTGAATCCACTAAGAAGAACTCAAAGAAAACTAAGGGAAGTAACTGCACGTGGACCAATTTATGGATATGAAAAACACATAGCAGGCCTTTTTCCAAGTTTCTGCACCCCACCAGAGGGCATTATATATAGAGTTTATGCAATAATGTACTATCATATGAATTTCAAATGTATGTTTTCAACAATAAAAGCGTTCTAACAAAAAAGGAAAAATATTCCCTTAAAATACAAACATTGTTTTCGAATTACACGTGAATCTTGCAATTGGGTAAGGGTAAAATATCTCTGACCCCCCCCCCTCCCTCAGTCTCCGCTCCAAACCTAAAGTCTGCATTGTCTTCTGGACCTACGTTATCTTCTAAGTCCTCATTATCCTCTGGACCTATATTATCTTCTTAGCATGCTATATCTTCTGGACCTACATTATCTTCTGGACCTACATAATCTTCTAAGCCCTCATTATCTGTTTAGCATAAATTATCTTATGTGCCATACCTTTTATGCTACTGACTCTGTGATTTAATGTCGTTATTGACGTATTTTAATTGTAAATTCGTCTAGCAAACATCGGGAAAAATGGAAACAGGCACTTCGGCTTTCTTGCAGGCATATGATTTATACTAGCTATGATGGATTCACAAATTAATTTTAGTAAATTAAGTAAAAAATTATGAGTAAATATATTGAATTACCCTTGTGCGCTTATTTGGTTTGCTGTTAGCATAGATGTGCGCCGAGGGAATGCTGCTATTGCCTACTCTATGATGGCTGATTTTAGACTAGTACCAGGGGAGATTATTAAACGCATTGATTATTGAGACCGAGAAGATTTGAAACACATGGGAATGGATACAAACATAACAATGCAATAATAACCGTATTTTGTGTAATAATTATGTTATATTAGTTGAAATCGACTCTGTAACTAGATGCATGCATTTAGTATCAATTCCCAGTTCAACGTAAGGTTGGCAGATAACTTTCGAATGAAACAAAATTGCATCGATAAAAGAAATGCCTAGATTTTTATAATTGGTCATATGTCTTTAAATTATATACGCAGTTGATGTTAATAACAACAGCGTTGTACAATTAAGGTCATAGAACAAAACATGCAGTATTAACCATTCCGTTTCATTTCCGAAAATAAGTTTGTAATTGTAAACTTGTGTAAAGCTACGCAAATGAATTGCGTTGATTCAAGCTAATATTTATTTATATAAAAAGGTTGTTCATTTTCTGATAAACAAGTCATTAAATTAAATGCAAATGCTCGTTATTACATTTGGTCTAATAAAGTACATTGTATAACAATTTCTTAGTATCTTCATATATACTAACACGTCATTAAGACAATTCGTATACATAGTTTAGTTTAAACCTATTTATTGTAACTCAAGTGCATTTGAAGTACTTACTACTTATTTGAAAACGCTCTCGATTCCGTTTCCTGGGACCAGAACCAGTACTTGGCGTCTTGAGGGGAGTTCTAAAGAACGCTCCCACGGTGGGGATCGAACCCGTGACCTCTCGGTCGCTAGGCGGACACCATATCCATTACACCCCGGCGACCTAAATTATGTCTAGTTAGGACGCGTGTCTCTTAATTATGAATGGAACCTCAGAATAGTACAAGATTTCGCTATTTAAAGCTATAATCATTCCATCGTAAGTTAAATGAGAAATTGCAAATCACTGCACTTTAGTCCCTTTCCGTGAAAGAGCTAAATTTAATTTGACAAAGTCGTCATTTTCAAGTTCGTGCAGGACGTCCGAGCGGAAGTGCAACAACGAATGCTGCATCGTGTGTAATAGGAACAAACCGAGCGGGGACCATTCGGACTGCCCAACGGGGCTCGATCACCTGTCCATCTAGGCGATGAGTGACATCGTGATCCCGGGGCTGTTCTGTGGCGGACTCGTCATCATCATGGCCACCGTGTGCCGGCAGCGCCCCAGAAGTAAATGCTACGAAATGGTAAGGACACTATCTGCCCGTATTTTACTTTTCTTACCCTCAATTGATTGGTCAATCTATAACGCGTTGAAGTTCTGATGCGAAAGAAATTTAACAGAGCTTGAGTCCGCGTTGTTGAATATCTATGCATAAGAAATAGGATTGTTAATTGGCAGATAAAATAATGCGAAACTTGTTCTAATTCGTTAATGATTTGAAAATAGTTAGTGCAATTTAACTTTATTATACTATAATGAATTCAGATTTGGGACTTCTTGCTGCGTTGATTAACAACGCGAATTTATTTTTTTATCTGTAAATACTTGCCCGGGCTATTTTGGGGGCGATTGCCTTCTGCAATTCGCCCCATAGGTAACATACTATACGTATAACGAAGAATGTAGTCCGTCACTGCATTTAACCACTTTGCATCCAGATTCTGCATTCGCAAACAAAATAGCTCCGATGATCGCGTTCCATCCATGGCAACGTCTTTTCACTGTGGAATTAGCACCCGAGTAAAAAGCAGTCCTCATGGAAGGTGTATACAGCGACGAAATATCGGTTCAATACTGAACTTTCTACACTAAACCGATACAGCGCATTTATGTTCTTTCGTTTTAAGAAATCAAATGCGTTCGCGATATGGGTGACAAAATTTAATTACCAAGCGCACCATTTTACTGTCAAAGTAAACATCTCAATGTTCTGTCCGCTACAAAGTTTTATATGACAATTCGCCCGTGCTTTCATGCTAGTTTCGAAATTTTTCCTTACACACGAAATACATGTTGTGGTTGTCATTTTCACAGCAGCTAATTAATTTGCGTTAATGTTTTCCAAGTAATCAAAACAGTCTCGTATATGTCCGTCCTCACAGTAGAACCTTATCAACATTTATTTTTTGTTCCCTAAAAGTCGCTATATGACCTACACTTTGTCGGTGTGACTTAAAATCCAGCAAATAAATTAATTGAATATATATATGAATTATAATTGAATCTACATGATGTATAGAAACCTTATGACAACGTTTGACTTCACGCAATCTCAGATACATATAACACTTAGTCGAGTAAAAACCTAGGTCACCAGTTCAAATGATAATAATCGACATTGTATTCACAAACGTGTCGCAGTTATGAATTTGCACGTACATGTACGACAATGACTTGTTTTAAAAAGCAGCATTCACTTTTAACACCAATTCCTTAATTCCATAGGTTTTATTCAACAAAGGTGATTGGTTTGCATCACGGTGTATAGTGTTTTTACGACCACAAAATTTGAGCAAATTCGCCTTACCAGTACTTTCAGTACGTTGATTATCATCTTGATCGACTCGAATGTATTTAATAGTTCCTAAACACCTTGTGTCTTATCAATGACGAAACAACTTTCCAAATACAACGGACAGATCGATAAAAAATAGCACCTCATGACTTGCATTATGTATATACCGCAATCATCATGGCTATGATAGGGTGAACACTAACACTTCGGCATGTGGTGTCAGCTATGGTTGCTGTTATCTGCCACGTCGTTTTTACTTGCTGGCACACGCCATAATGAGAAATGTCCGATTTTCATATCAATACGCATATATATCGTTTTGTTGTTACAACGATAAAATAAAATGATAAAACAGTTGGGATGCAACGCATAGCCTTTTTTGTCGAGCCGGGTATGGTTAGTCGAGTTGGGTATTTTCGGGTGTGGTCGGGTATTGATATAAATTATACATCAACGTTCACTTTCAAGCGAAGATCTGTCAATACAAGTTGATCTTAATATTTGCCTCTAATTTATAATTCAATATACTACATGTGTTCATGATTAACAACAAGCCTTAAAGACAAGCAGATCAAATGGTCCATGAATTACTACAGCTTTTTACGTATTGTACCTAACCATTGTTACTGTGCCCATATTAGTGCTTACTGGTTTATTAGATTTTCATGTTCTACCTTAAATCATGTTTATTTTATTTCATAATATTATAGAAGCTGTACATCATTTTTGTCATCATAAGGCATATAACAAAATGAAGCTTGTAAGCGTAAAAATTACATCATTTGTTTGACTGTAACAAAAAAAGAAACAAAACAATTCATTTAAAGTTTTTACCCATGGAAAATGAGTGTTTTTCGGAAGTTTCAACATAAATACCCAATGCTTGGAGCATGCGTAGTAGTGATGTGTTTTCCAAATGTGACTTGTTTACCGAGTGTTGAAGGTTTGCTCCACAGTCGGTGTTTGTAATTTGATCAGTTATCTGCTTTTTCAATTTGGCAACCTCCAAATAAATCCTTCGTATGCAACACGTCAGCAAGTGTACGCGTGGTTGCTATAGAAAATTTATTTCTCATTCAATCTTGACCAAAGTTGGCCATATAAAGTCTTATATATCATTGAGTATAAGCCATATTGGATCATGTGTACTTGCGTTATTGACTCTTTCCCTTTTAGGCCGTATGATACATCGTCTTTTCTTCCACAATCATGAGGAATATGTGGAACATGTTTTGGTGTATTTTTAAAAACGTGACATTTTTTCGAGTATTTTACAATTAGGCTGCACAGTAGGTGTTGTTTATTTTGTCGGTTAGGGAATGTTTAATGCCCCTCTCCTCCTCCGGAGCATTTTATACTGCACATTTCGTGCAATATTGTCGGTTATCCAGATAGTTAATTGATATCACATACAGATATCCGGATACGAATTCTGGCATCTGTTGACAACCCTACCCAAAAGATATCCGCCGTCAATAAATGGTCAACATTTAGCGTGTCGGTGTGATAGAAACTTAAGTTTTCATTCAATCTTGACCAGAATTGCACACATTTTAAAATATCATTAAATTATGTGTATCATAAATCGAATTATAATAAACCACATTGAACCATGATTTATGGCCAACGTTTGCAAAAATAAAAGGCAAACTTGAATATGGGTAATTAGCTTTGTTGTGTTTTCTTTAAGTATAACTATGTTAACCGATGAATTTGAATGTTGGTTGAGCAATATGTGTTGGTTATGTTGTCGGTTACATAACTTTCAAGAAGGGTACCAAAAATGTATCTGCAAAGTGTCAACACTTAGATACGTGGATTTGGTAGAAAGTTAATTTTTCATTCAATCTACACCAGGCGTGTTTATATATTTACTATGATCTTAGAAGTATCTTTCTGGTATTGTGTGCATTATATCGTATGTGTATAGCTTAGTATGTGTTATTTTGAAATGCTTTAACGTCAAAGCTGTTAAAGCTAGGACAAGACAAACAGTGCTTAGTGTGAACATTTGATCAACAAATATGCCATTGACCTTAAAATAGCCAACCGCAATTATAAGCCGATCCTAAAACGAAGACTTATGTCTGAAACTTTCATAAAGAACCTTTTCAAAAAAAAAATCCCCATAGGTATGGAAGCAGGTTCTTTTTCTGCTCAATGTCAAATGGGTTTACGGTAGATACTTCATTCTCCAGTTAAGTCATTCAAGATCTGGAAGGATAATTGGCTTGTTAATGATTCTAGTTTAATGAAAGTGCAGTTATCTGCAAACATGAGCATTCTGAATATAAAAGAACAGTTGAAAATGTTAGCGTTAATAGAAAAGAACGATATTAAAAATTACAAACTATAACAAACTATAACAATAATAGTTATATCGATCATCACGCGGTCTATATATTGGCGGCGGTAATTTGATACGAGCTCTTCTCAAAACCAGTCATATCTCTGCTCTGATGGGCCGAGAGGTCCCTATTGCCACCTCGAGTGTGTGCCAGTGACGCTGCGGAACAACGAAAGTCGCAGCCACGTACTCGCCTCCGTGGCAACGTCGTTCCAGTCGTAGGCCAAACCCCCTTTTCTTCCGTGGTACATGTCGTTGTAGGGGTTCGTAGGGTCAATGATATACGGAGCATTCCTGTAATATGTATGAAGTGTTTTATGAAGTAATACGTTTTACTATAAATGCAATTATATGCTGCCATTTATACTGAATTAATTTAACAACACAATGGCTAAATGAACACTACAAGACTAATCGTTGATCAAGTACCACTGTAAGAAACCGCTATGTCCGCACCAATACCAGACAAAATAGTAAGCACTGTATACATTTTCACTATAACCAACATCAAGATCATAATACTAGTATCATTTAGTTGCATGATCGGCGGGTGGGTTGATTTCACTGAGATATAACGCATCTCAAACTACAAGAATATGGACGATACTTCGTCACGTTTGGTCCTCCGGGTACTTCCATATACGGATGGCCCTTCGATAACAGAGAAAATCAAAAGCCACTTTCGAGAGATAAGTTCATCAGTGTCTGTGAAATGTTAATCCTAATAATTAGTTTCTGAGACACGGGACGTAGTGGAGTTGATAAAGTGTATATGCTTTTGTGTCGTGAAGAAAGAATTTCATGGAAGAATGGTAGATTTTTGCCATAAAATAAGAAACTTACACCGGAAAACAGCAAGAATTTGATTATCAGTACAAAGTTTGACAAACTATAAATATTAAGAAATATTGTAAGAAGTATTTGCTATGTCAGCATGTAGATTAATTACTGCGCTTCTGCTACTGCTGAATTTTGTTTAGTATTCGGTGAAATATGAACGAAGATAGAGCATGTTTTAATGTGTGGTATGCATGATGTTGCAGACACCGGTTAAGGACACGTCGGATAACTGGGACTGATTTGATCGGTTGAACAAGTATCCATGAAAATGTGGCATTTGCCTCTTTAAGTATTTGAATTGTTATTAGTTACGTAAGAATTCTACAAATTAAATATGTAGTAACATTTGAGACATATTGATCTTTTAATTCGAATATTAAACAAGTTTTTGAATTATTTTTTGTTGAAATATGTATTGATTATCCAGTTCATGCTGATTTTCGATTAAAGTTCATTGTTTTTATTCATTTTTCCGCGAATTTGTTTCATCGAAATGCGTAGTGCTTTCCATTTAACGGAAGAAAAGTTTTTGTCTTACAACTCAATGAACAAAACATATTTGCAAAAAAAACAAACTCATCTCTCCCGCGTGGCTTTTGTTTTTCCATGATGTCGAAGTGCCATCCGTATATCGCCGTATCCGGGTAAAAGGCTTGTTGATTAAAACTGATTAATGTATACACAACTGAACTAAGCGCCTTTCCTTTAAAGAGACAGTCTCGAGACCGTTTGATAGAAAAAAAAACAATAGTTTATTTCTTTGAGATGATCATGTGAACGCTTCCCAAATGGGGATCAAGCCCAAGACACCCCGGTCGAAAGGCGGACACTATATCCACTACATAATTATTGCGATTTACAAATACTTAATATATATACTTTTTCGCTTTTATTAATTAATATCAAGAGCGAACCTTTGTGGCAAACATATTTTCAGCCTAGTTGGGGAGTATTTCATCTGGCTCGGAAATGTGACATTGAACTGGCGATGATTCACTAGTGACGTCAGCACAGCATGTAGCGCGCGAATCATACTGAAGCTTGTACTGGGACTTCCGGCGTTGTTCCACGCATGAATCACTACCAGCTCCATGGTGAAAGAGTTAGGCCAGTGTTCCACGTAAACCTGAAATAATATTGATAATAACACAATGTGTGCACGCACCTTTTTTTAGAATGGCCTCTTAGTCGAGTCTTACACTTAAAATAGAAGTCAGTGTATCGAAATAGTCGCGGTTTCCATTTGTGTTTTGTTTCCCCATTTTCACACACATAAATTGTCTCCAGTATAAAATGTGAATACAATTCATAAACATGTACGGGAATTGCATTTTTATCTGCATACTCATCACATAGTCGCATGTCTATGAAAAAACGTTAAGACCGTCGAAGGAAAGGATGCTACTTCTACGTTGTACGCTCGATTTCATTAATATATAAAACTTATAACAGTATTAGGCGATACAATCATCGCATACCCCTTTTTTCACATCGCCCCAGTATTTGACGATTCTTATCAAATCCTTGACCTGCGTGGGCAGTGCCTGTATGACCTCGATCTGCAAGGGTGTCAAGGTCACCGAATACAAGTGCACATCCACATCCGGGCCTTGCATCTGGTCGAACACGTGGTCCGGGACCATGCCTGCAACGATCACGATCGTATAGAATGCGATCTTAACATGCTTCCAATCAGAGTAATCTACTAGTATGCAATTAAATCCTCTCACGGGAACCATACACTTCCCTTAAGAGTATTAATCATCTGAATAATGAATACCATTGAACTTTAATTGTGTGGACTGTCTTGCAGATCAGAAAATCGATATTTTGAGAAAAACAGAAATCACAAGTACTAGTATTTATTGAGTGGTGTCAATAATATGGTACCGTGGTTTTATACGTCAATAATATATGAAATGTTTAATTTTGTTGATAATAAAACAAGTGCAGCTAAAATCCGATAAACTGGAAAACATTTGTTTGCATAAACTGTTTTATAATCTGCAGTCGCTGTTGAAAACCAAGCCTAGGTAATTGGTTTTTCAGCTAATATAATAAGATAGCGCATTCAGTTCCGATTTAAATCGGTTAAGCTGGCACAATAGAAGTGTGTAATGTGTAGGTAACCTGAGACCGCGCGCCTTTATAGCACAGAAATACTGTCAAAAGGAACGACCTGACTCAAAAAACAAAGGACTGACAAATAAGCGAACGAACAAAAAACAACACCGGCAGCTAATTTGAACATTTGAATATGATTGAAGCACATTTTAGTAAGTACGAAGTTTATTCATTTACCTCTATCAAGCAAGTCAACGCCCAGAACGACGTCTACTGTCTGCGAGAAGTTGCCATTTGTAAGCTTGACCTCTACAGAGTAGGTTGTTATCCTCACTAGCTGAGCCTGACCGTACTTCGTCAGGTATGTTTTCAGGTCTTTCAGCAAATCCTCCGAATCCTTCGTGTATTTGTCCACGCTGTTGTACTCGGCTAGCATATGAACCAAGTCGATGTCAGACGTTCCGCGAACCGCTGTGCCTTTGCCGAACGACCCCCCCTGCAAATGAGTGTTTCTATATCAATAAGTAAAAGCGTTTGTATAAATACATAACAAACTTGTTAAATTATAAAAACATATATAGTGACAGCATATAATGTGTCACACATTAAAATGTTAAATAAGTATGATACATGTAGCAAGTACTATTATATAATTCTGTCTACTATGTTACGCTTCCCATCTTTCTAATTTGCTGCCCTGCACACATTACACGCTGCATCACACTTACTGTTTTACTTTCTACGTGTATTTTGATACATTTCGGCACTATGCTGTTATGCATACAGGTAGTATCCCGTTGTGCTACTTTCCGGCATTACGCTGTTATGCATGCATGTCACTTTCTATTGTGCTGCATTACGCGTCTATGCTGTCATACATGCATGTAACTTCCTTTTGTGCTAAATTCCGGCTTTAAGTTGTTATGCATGCATGCAACTTTTTGTTGTGATACTTTCCGGCTTTATTCTGTTATGCATGCGTGTCACTTTCTATTTTGCTGCATAACGACACTATGCTGTTATACATGTATGTATAGAGAATATTATGTGAGTGTCGGATAGAGATCAAGTTTATCATGCGAGGCTGAGAAACATGTAGTGCGAGGCTTGCCGAGCGCTACAAAGTTTCGAGCCGAGCATGATAAACTTGATCTCAATCCGACACTCACATAATATTCTATTTATCCTAATATTTTGTGGTCGTTTATCGTTCAAAAAGAGTAAAAATACTTTAAAAATCAAAGAAACAGCGCTGGTTTTCCAAGTTGACTCCGAAGTGTTTGTTAACTTCAACGTCATCATTTGCTATGACGTCACATTGGAACATAAAGTGTTCTTTAGATAGAGGTCGGAAAACCATGGTCTAAAAATAGCGATAGTATAAAGGTAAAGTTTATACGATCGTTGTTATACTATCGATTTTCACCTGGTAATAGGATAAAACTTCCTTTTGTGCTACATTCCGGCTTTATGGTGTTATGCATGCATGTAACTTCCTGTTGAGCTACTTTCCGGCATTATGCACGTATGTTACTTTCTATTATGCTGCTTTACGGCACTATGCTGTCATACATGCATGTAACTTCCTTTTGGGCTACATTCCGGCTTTAAGTTGTCATGCATGCATGTAACTTTCGATTGTGCTATATTACAGCACGACGCTCTTTCTGCTGTACTGCCTAACGGCAATACGCTGTTCATCATTCATATTTCACAACACCTTGCTTGTTTAAACCACGACTAAGTCATTTCGCTATGTATCTGCTCTATTAACCCTGCAATACGCTTCTGTACGTTTTACAACACGACTTTACTTTCTGTTTTGTAACTACAGGAAACTACTAAACATTATAAACAGTGATTGCTGAAATATTACTTTATATAAGGTTGATACACAATTTAACCATATTAAAAAAATGAAATCAATAAAATCAAAACAATTATACTTTTATAACACGTTTCGGTCGAATCCTTCCTGGAACGTTATTCTGGAGAAAATGAACAAGCCGGTCCACCATCGCATTATTTCTCTGTAAAGTCTCCCTGTCCGGTTTCACGGTGTTGTCGATGAACTCATTAAGTGTCCTCTCGTCACTTATACTGTAGATGTCCATTTAAGCCTGAACTAAGGAAAGTCTTCGCAAAATGTTCGTGGCAATCAGAGAAAGCTATTGGCTTCTTGTTTTAATATGGTGTGGTTTACAGAAAATCCGCTCAATTTTCCGTCTTGTCAATCTCTATATTTAGATAACTTCATGAATGTTCTATTCTGGCAAGTCGCCAACGTAATATTTTCAGTAAACCTGACACACACCCTGTACGTAGATAATCCAAACTGAGTAGGATAATTCAAACTGTAGAAAAAAATGGCGACACAAGTAATGACTCACGTCATTTATTTATAAGAACACGTTTATCTAAGGTAAGTTGTGACATAATAAACGTTTCTTTTTGATAAAATGATATTTGCCGGATACAATGCGCTAATAAACCCATAACAATAAAAAACAATTACGTCGAAATAAAATGAATATGTTTGAAAATCTTGAAAAAGTAAATGAAATTGTCGAAGCGTTTAGGCCATAAACAATTATAATCGAATGTTTTTTAATGTTCTAATGCTTGGACTTATGTATTAACCTTTTATTTATGTATGTACAAAATTTTATGGGCGTAAATGCTCAAAAACGCAAAATATTCGTATTTGTTTGGGACAAGAATGTACAAATTGGATAATGACCAAACTAGTGTATGGATAATTGCAAACTAACATTAGAAAGTCGATGGATAATGACCAAACTACAAGATGTCTTTATGTAAAGATCTATTTAAAATGAATACTCTTGTAAAATATTTCGAGATTTATTTAATTGCTGACAACAAAAGCATTTTAGCACATTGTTAAACAATCATCCTAACAAAAAATGATTTTGTTTTCTTTTCAGGTCAAACAGAAAAAATGGAAAACTATAGATGTTATCATTGTACAGAGTCCTTTAAATGCCTGAAAAAAATACTGGTAGTAGTAGTAGTAGAAGTAGTAGTAGTAGTAGTAGTAGTAGTAGTAGTAGTAGTAGTAGTAGTAGTAGTAGTAGTAGTAGTAGTGGTAGTAGTAGTATGTTTTGTTATATCAGTACTTGCCTTTAGGACGTTTTCAAATGTTCCCTCCATATAATCCGCGTCTGTGATTGGCCGATTATCTTGTGCGCACAATATAGCGATTGTGTTTTCAAGTCTCAAAAAAAGAGACGGGAAAACAGATCTTGTGTTTTCCGCTCCCAAAAAAAAGACGTGAAAACAGAACTTTTGTTTTCCCGTCGCCAAAAAAAAAATCCTGAAAACAGACTTATTTTGTGTTTCCCCAAGTTAATTTTTTTTTTTTGGGGGGGGGGGGGGGGCGACGGGAAAACATAACTCTTGTTTACCGACTTTTTTTTGGAGCGGTGATGTCACCTTAGTGCCACCGTATAAATATCCATTTTTATTTTTTGCATCTTTTGACGATTTGAAAACCTGAAAATTATAAAGCGTTGCAACGCAAAACGATTGGATTATTTGGAAAGTTCTGTTGTTGTCGTTATATTTTGGGAAATGACGAAGATTGCTTATATAAGTAAAAAAAAAATACATTCTCTAATTGCATGAGCACGGATGGTCGAGTGGTCTAAGCGGGAGACTTTTTAATCCAGTACTCCAGGGGTCAGTGGTTCGAGTCCAGTTTCGGGTTACTTTGTTTTCCTTTTTTAAACTGTATTCTTGTTTTTCACTGGGAATTGTTAGGTCCAATGTTTAAATTTATCAATATAAAACATTTGATGACAAGCTTCAATACTTGCCAAAATCTGTGAAAAGACCCCTTTAATGATAAATCACACTCGACAAAGTTTCATTTTATTAAAGATCGGATTGACACACTGTGTCTGTATATGTGGGGAATGCGTGTGTGCGTCCGCGTGTGCATGTTGCGAGTTCTCGTCAATTAATATTCCTTTGCTGCATCAAAAAGTGCATTTGCCAAAGCAAGTAAATGCTCCAAGAATCATTATCGATTAATTATTAGCTTGAATCCTTTTTCTGACATCAATTGCTGACATGTGTCGTGTCGTACCTTAAAACAAGTAGCGCGTGTCCCTAGAGAACTGAACATCAGCTTGATAATAAGCGCCTTCGGCTGAGTGCATGATGCTTCCGCTGGTGTTATTTTCCTGTGTATTTTAAGTTACAACGTAAGGAATTTATTTAAATGGTGTTCATTTAAAAGCGTATGGACTTACATTTAAAACTATAAATAGTGTTGTACCGGATTGCAGCTTGGTCGTGGTCGAAACAGAAATCAAACAAATCTTATAAACTATTGAACACAATGCAAAGTTATTACGCATGTGTAACCTATCCAATAAAAACGACCGTTACACGTTTTGCGTAGTATCCTATAATACTAAATTGCCATGATATTTATTTCTAAAGAGCTTATTATTATTTGTAAACTTCGGATAAATATTTTTAAAGTTCCTTAATATTTTTCACACAACAAACATGTTTTACTTCTTAAATTTTTTTTGGAACATAAGTAAATAAATTTCAGCAACATGATTTTTGTAATAACACATATAATTTGCTGGATTAAATGATTATGTCCCTCGAATATTTGTATAATATATAATATATATAAAAGTTTTCAACGGGGATACTTTTAGTGGTCACGGGATACTCAGTCGTACGGACTCTTTTGAGAAAGAAAGTCGAGTCTCCGAACGTTTTTATGTGCGTTTCATTTCATTCCTTCTGTAAGTTTGATAGTCCGATTCGATTCTCTACAACATTATGAAACTCATCAATATAGGCACATATTATAGACGCACGGAAAAAAATAAATACACAAAATAAGTACATACATTATTATAAATATTGTTACACAAAATACTCCCGGTATAATATATTGTATTGTATGCAGAATCGGGTACAGTCAAGCGCAAATTCTAAATGAGCGATAACTCTTTAAGCACAACGTTACACTGTAATATTCGGTTATTCATCGCAATCGCGCCGTTAGCACCATATGTAGACGAGTACGATATCTCCAATAAGTGGATAAAAATAACTAGGGCTTGATTGATTGGGCACGGTAAACATACTAAAACGAACCCGAGAATTTTAACGCTACATCGGTCGTTGTCGGCTTAAAAAAAAATAATTATGTTTACAATCATGTCAATTTTCTGTTAAATGACCTCTATATTATCGAAACCCATATTCAAAAAGCATGTTGATGCAGTTTTGTAAAAGAAGTTTTTTTAAGATAAATGATATTGTTTTACGTAATCGGTAGCGCGTTTTACGACATCGGAATTTGGGCGGGTACAGTCTAATATCGACCGTGTACGTTTAAGTTAATTTACCGTGCCCGGGGTGCATTATATATACTTAAGAGTACCCGGGGTACATGTAAGTAGTACCCGAGCCGACAATGTGAACACATATTTATATAGCGTTTGTATGTCGATTATGCTTTAAAAGTCATGAGCCCTTATAACCGTGACTCAATTTCGTTTCAAGTAATGAATCTTGAACAATCTGCGGCCAGACATTATTCAATGTGGCTTCAGTGTCCTTATTTTCATCGTAGAAATTATTGAACTCAACGTATCGGCGTCAAAATGGCGTAAAATGCCTTCTTTGCATAAAACAAGTAAGAACCCCTTTTTATCTGCGGTAAGTCGCATATGCTTTTATAGTCAATATTGCATTAAAGTGATATTTTTATGCGCATCTAAAAGTATATGCAATGTTTATAGGTGTCTATCGCAACCGTTGTTTATTTTTGGTGTTTTCACTTCATATACACTTATAGTTGTTAATGCAGCCTCAGTCAACATAATAAAACAATATCACGGAAAGAGAAAAAGAATGCACTATTTTTTGCATTTTAACCGTACTTTCGTTTGACAACTGATCATGCATGTACGATATGAATCTAAATTTAGTTTCAGTGCAGATTCGTTCATACGACACACGAACACTAACTCCGACCCTAATAAAAAGAGAGTTCCGCTCGGCTTAGAGGACTATACAGTTGTAAAATATCGAATATAATATATATTTTTGATAAACAACTGGTAGAAAGATGATTTCAGATGATTGGTCAGTTACCACATTTTAACTTACTCTTTTGACCTGTTAATTCTTTTCAGCTCAATTCAACAGTGAAAATGCGCATAATATCGCTTTAAAGCAATGGTGGATATCAATCAAATGAGCGATAAGTCAATATTTAGAGGGTGAAAATGTGGTCTTTATTTTATTAGATGAGAAATGATTCCATATCCATTTATGTCCAAACAATTTTCTCAAGTTCTTATACTGTTTAATAATGCTGAAAACCTCGTGGATTAATATCAATCTGCGCTCAGACAATCTTCATAGGGTACTTATATGTTTACATTCGGGTTTTAGGAAAGACATTGGCCCGTCCATTTTTATCTGCGCCCAGCAAACATTAACTGACGCTTATATGGTATAACTCATAGAATTAATGGACCCCGATCAATCTGCGTCAAGTTGACATTAAGATTGTGCTTATATTGGGTTTACTATAAATCAGTAATAAGCTCCTATTAATCTGCGCCCATACAATATTTTGCGTGTATTTTAAAATTTGGTAATTTACTTCTATTATAGCACGTTCCACGTCCACCGATTGATTATAAGTCGTAATTGAATTAACCCATTTATGCATAGGGTGTAGAAAAAAGGCCTTGGCAAACAGCGGCGTCTCATCAGGGTCTGCGCTGTTTGTGGTTGCTTAAAGGGGCCTTTTCACAGATTTTGGCTTTTTTTAACTTATTCATTAAATGCTTTATATTGATAAATGTAAACATTTGGATCGTAAAAGCTCCAGTAAAAAATCAAGAAAAAAATAAAAAAAGGAAAAGAACATTGCCCGGAGCAGGTTTCGAACCAGTGACCCCTGGAGTCCTGCCAGAGTCCTAAAGTAAAAACGCTTTAGCCTACAGAGCTATTCCGCCGAGTACACATTCTTGACGTATTTTATACCTTATATAAGCAATCTTCGTAGTTTCACAAAATTCAACGACAAAAACAGAACTCTCCAAATTATTCAATCGTTTCGCGTTGCAACGCTTTATAATTTTTAGGTTTTAAAATCGTCAAAAGATGCATATAATGGCTATATTAGAGCATGGTTAATGTTCAGTATTACTGTTTCCTCACAAATATCATAACTAAAACGAAAACTTACGAATCTGAAACAACTTTTTTCAATTTTGTCAATTTACCAAAGCGTGAAAAGATCCCTTTAAAGGAATTTCTGTAAGTAAATTCTAAATATAGAAATAAATATACTAGACATCCCTAATTTTGGAAATAAATTGATCCAATTTAGAAGGATGGAGAGTCCACTAGGCATAAATGGGTTAAATAACTCATATTTGATGTGTCTATACAACCCGTACAATGTTTTCTATGGTATAAATAGTGCATCAGAGGAAGTAAGACATTTTAAATCAACACACTCTTTCGTGCATATGGGTAATAAGCCATATGTGTAATCTCAAAAATTATTTTCAGACGGAATCATGCGATCTTAAACGAAAACCCTTTAAGTCTGCGTCCTGAAACCTTTAAATGTTGATTTCTAAAGCACGTGCTCAAAAATGCTACGACAAGAGGACGGCGTTTTATTTTATTGATGGTTTTATTTTCATGTCTTCATAAATGTTTTCATTAATCAATATAAAACATATAATGACAAACTTCAATGCATGCCAAAATCTGTGAAAAGGTCCCTTTGAAGGAAGAAGAGATGGTTTATTTGTTATGTATCAATCGTGCGTATTAATTGTCGATTTGTAGACTCGTGACTCATTTAAACCTCACACGATGTATTGCCCAATATGCATTTCAACTAATTGGATTATACCTAAAAGCTTATAGAGAATGTTAAACCAGGATATAAATACTACCGTCACAGACTGTGACTGTGTGACTGTTTGACAGATGTCGTGACGGTTTACTATCGTAATCGCATACCTGTTTGATTTCTAAATCAGTGAGTGTAAAATTGTAAAAAAGAACAGATTTGATACAGGCAATTTGAATATTTAAAAACATATCATATAACTTAACCCGATAATTACTACCCAACCATGCTGCACAATGTTAGAACCAGCACTTGGTGTCTTAGGGGATATCTAAAGAAAGCCCCCAAAGTGGGGCTCGAAACCGTTACCTCCCGGTCGCTAGACGGGCACCATATCCATTTCACCACAGCGACAAGGAAATAGACTTGAGAGCGTTTCAATAAGGATGAGGCTTTCGATGAAATCGAGCTATCCATACATGATAAAATATTTCACATTTAGGAAGTGCATTCAGCATTATATTTAAGTACTTCCGGCCCTCCCCCCAAAAAAGCCATACACCCATGTCTGCATAATTCACATACATGTATGAACATTAAGATGATGTTGAATTGTAAATTATCAATGTTCATATTTTGGGGTTTAGAAAACCACTTCTCTTCCTACAGGCCGAGCTAATAAACGTGGATGATATGGGCCGTGCTCTGTGAAAAGGGGGTTTAATGCATGTGCGTGAAGTGTCGTCCCAGTTGGCCTGTACAGTCCGCACAGTCTAATCTGGGACGACACTTTAAGCATGAACTAGAATTTTGCAAAGATCAGACTTTCTTTAAACGAAAAATACCATGAAAGCGAAAATGTCGTCTCTGATTAGCCTGTGCGGACTGCACAGTCTAATATGGGACGACACATTTTGCACATGCATTAAACCCCATTTTCACAGAGCCTGGCTCATATGAATTCATATCAGTATCTTCCTGGTACTCATGTGGGTGCATCAGTTTTGTCTTTCAGAAATGAAGCAAGAAGACACACATTACACAATGAACATCAATGAACAGTATTATATGATTATCAAGGCAAACGTTTATTTTATAAAATTGTATAATGATTAATTTTCCCGCGTTATTCTTGCCCTTCACCAGAAAGTGTTGCGATAAGCACTCTTATTTATTTTGTTTTTAGTTTGTCGCGTTAGCGGCCGACTAAATTAACAGAGCATATTTTGCAAATCAGTATGTGCTTAGAAGCCTTAGCTACGGTAAGAACCGCAACTCACTATGCTAGGAGCGATAACCGCTGCCTGTCTGCACTGCAGACGACAAATGCTTCTGCTCTACTTCTGCAGTGAGTGTATATACCAGCTTTAAGACAGCATTGGCCAGTCTAGTGTTTATCATTGAAATCTGTACATATTGGCTGCTTTCAGGGAAAACGGGGCTAAATGCATGTCAACTAATATTAGCCTGTGCACACTGATTAGCCTGTGCAATGCGCACAAGCTAATCAAGGACGACAACAGCGAACAACTTCAGTGCCTTCAGCGCTTTGATTATATTTGTATTTGTTCGATAGCATGTAGGGAACACGGTACTTGAAGATAATAACCAATATTCTGGTTTAGTTTTTCGTGATGGAATATTTTTCATTCTAGACTAAGGTTCAGTATATGTGAATGGCCATTTAAAACTTTATAAGCGTCATTCTTAAAACTTAAAAAAAAAACTTCACTATATATTATGCGCTTGAGTGAGATTAGTTTGTTGACAGGTGTCGTTGCCGATTTGATTTATTCACGTGCAACATATGAAGATCAAATGGTACATTATGAACCTGCCATGTTAACATTTGCTTTTAGTTAGCTGCGTGAACATGCTAAAGTCGTGCAATGTATGTCGTATGTGTGAGCTGTAAACGTATGTTGACGTGTTAAACAGTAAAGGTGTGGTTTACTTACGCCATTTGTATACGTGAGAAATATAAGATATATACATTTACGTTTGAAATATAGTTTCTGTTTGTTTCGCTTTCGACTACCATCTTCATCCGCATTATTCTTAAAATCACCATCTTGAATTTATCACCTACATTTCTTGACTCGGCATACAGCCTAAAAGTGCTTTGTATGCGCTACTTGTATTTCTTAGAAATATATATACTTTTGAATGAACGTGAGTTAAGAATTCCGACCATCATTATCATCACCATCATAATCATCATTATCTTACGGCGATTGCAGTATACTAGAGTTTACACGAAGATTCCTTCGATCTTAGTTGAGATTACGGTAATATGAGCCTCGTTCTAAGAAAACCGGGCTTAACGCATGTGCGTACAGTGTCGTCCTACATTAGCACATGCAGTCCTCACAAGCTAATCAGGTACTCGACATTCCGCTTTTATAGATTTTGTTTAAATGAAGTCTCTTCTTAACAGAAATTAAGTTTAGACGGACTGCACAGGCCAACCTGAGACAACACTTAGACGGACTGCACAGGCCAACCTGAGACGACACTTTAGTTTAGACGGACTGCACAGGCCAACCTGAGACGACACTTTACACTATTATGTTTAGACGGACTGCACAGGCCAACCTGAGACCACACTTAACACTATTATGTTTAGACGGACTGCACAGGCCAACCTGAGACGACACTTTACACTGTTATGTTTAGACGGACTGCACAGGCCAACCTGAGACGACACTTTACCGGACTGCACAGGCCAACCTGAGACGACACTTTACCGGACTGCACAGGCCAACCTGAGACGACACTTTACCGGACTGCACAGGCCAACCTGAGACGACACTTAACCGGACTGCACAGACCAACCTGAGACGACACTTAACCGGACTGCACAGGCCAACCTGAGACGACACTTTACCGGACTGCACAGGCCAACCTGAGACGACACTTGACCGGACTGCACAGGCCAACCTGAGACGACACTTTACCGGACTGCACAGGCCAACCTGAGACGACACTTTACGCTATTATGTTTAGACGGACTGCACAGGCCAACCTGAGACGACACTTTACGCTATTATGTTTAGACGGACTGCACAGGCCAACCTGAGACGACACTTAACCGGACTGCACAGGCCAACCTGAGACGACACTTTACCGGACTGCACAGGCCAACCTGAGACGACACTTTACCGGACTGCACAGGCCAACCTGAGACGGCACTTTACCGGACTGCACAGGCCAACCTGAGACGACACTTTACCGGATTGCACAGGCCAACCTGAGACGACACTTAACCGGACTGCACAGGCCAACCTGAGACGACACTTTACCGGACTGCATAGGCCAACCTGAGACGACACTTTACGCTCATGCATAAAGCCCGATTTTCCCGGAGGCGGTATATTATCGTCAACGTCAGCTTATACAAATCTATGTCAACGTCAGCTTATACAAATCTATGTCAACGTCAGCTTATACAAATCTATGTCAACGTCGTAATCTGCGTACGTGATAACAAGACTTACACCTTCTTATACGTTGTATACGTGCTATTTATTCATATATTTATTTGTTTATTTAAATACTTAATAAAAAAATTTACAACGCCGATTTAAACAAACACAACGTCCTCGGTTCATATTCAGATAAGTGATAAGTTTTATGTTTCGACGTAATGACCTTTATTGTCAATAAAGCTTGTCACATTATAGAAGCATGGACATTATGGTTTCAAATTACTCATTGTATAAGACAAAACACATAACAAAGCGCTCTATTAAGCGGGGACGCTTTAATGAAACGTATTGTAAAAAGATATTAGATGATATTATTTAAATCGGTATTGTCCTCATATCTTTCATCTCCAAAAATGAGTATTTTTAGTTTAAACCCCGCAAACCTAGTCCATTTGATCTGTGTGGTAGATAGATCAAGCCGCGTTACTATTTGATTCGCAATTATTTGGATTCAAATGCACTGCACTAAGATATCCGACATATCTACAGGTACTGTTTCTGCTAGCCCTTATCAAAATATTTAACGACGTAATAAAATACGACTTGAAATAATTACATTGTTTACTTAAAACCACTAAAACAATAGCTAGAAGAGTATGACCATTTTAGACACTATTGTTTTTACGCCCATGAACTCATTCGAACTTAAACTAATATGATATACCCCGATTAACCTTTCATACTTCGTTATTTTTGAACAAAAGAATATTTTACGCTTGACTATAATGTTGTTTTGATGAGTACTCGTATTTTTGGCGCTTATCCATTCGTAAGGACATTTCAGTGATTTAGTGCTAAACTGTTCTAATCTAGGAAGACTAAAGAAGTACTTATGATCGATTCGCCCAACAGGTGTGCGCTTAATTTATTGTTTATGTATTGACGTAATAGGAGTGTTATATTAGTAAGACGGCCAATCAATCTATATAAACTCGACGCGGTGACTGAATCTAGATCAAATTCGTATGACACCTGAACAGGAAAACAAGACATCACACTCAGATATATGCGTGTGCGAGAACAAAGTTGGTTCATTTGTATCATTGTAAAATTTGTACAGCTGAACGAATTGTTATAACCGTATCCGTCTAAACATGGTTGCAAGCGCAGAAAGCGGGGATTTCCGCGTTCTTCAGGGGTTGCCTCCGCGGACGTCACGAGACAAGGGCGTGTTTACTGTTCAGACGTCGTCCACCCCTAGACGGCGCCGCGTCGATCCGTCAGCGAAGGGTCAACAACAGCAACCGCTAAGCACGAGAAACGTGCGACTAACTCCAATACACGAGAACGAAGAGATGACCCGCGAGGGAACGCCGATGTCGCTTGGGTCTGACGGCGAACAGGCGACGAGTCCGTCGAGTTTTGAAGTCTTTGAAAGGGATAGTTCTACCGGCATGGGGTACCGGACATCCAGTGAAAAGGCTATGGGAATTCCACTCCGTAAATCGTGCATTCCGAGGCTTGTTTTAGATTCAGACACTTATGAAGAAGAACTGGAACATATCTCTGAAGACACAAATAACAACACTTATACTCACAATGTCGTGTCTGATCTACCGCCTCGACCATCGTGCAAACGAAAGGTTCTTCCGCCAAGTGTAACCGGCCCGGACTGCGACAATGTAAAATCTAAAAATAAACTTCTTAAGCTGAGGAATAAACCGTCTGCCAACAATTTTGTGCTTAAGGATGATTTAACAATTTTAAAGGACTTACAGAAAGTAATTTTAAGTCGAACTGAACGTCTGAATACTTTGAAAGTGCGCCCTAGGTCTGCAGAAAACAGGTCCCGAGTCATTCACCTAGCAGACCTGAGTTCACCGAACCGCGTGTCCGTGCCGGATCTACCGTCCATAATTCAATCGATAACGAGGCATAACGAGCTACATTCTCAAAGAACCCCCGTCAGCACGGAACCGCGTGACTTGGGCCGTCACGAGATCGCGTTCGACGAGAGTGGCGCCCTATCAACGCCGAGGGAAGAGGCGCTTATGCCAACTCCTCTCCGCAGTAAAGAAATGGCCTCGTTTTATAACATGTGGGATCGAGATACCAAAAAAAGACCTTTTGATAAGAAGGACTGTGAGAAAGAACGGGGGATCCACTTTAACCGAAGTTGTTTATGCTCCCTGCGAAACTGCGGCCGCAAGTGCGGATTTCCTGCGAGATCCAACGTACTTCCGCCGATTGTTTCTCCACATCGGGAACTATAACCGCGGCCCGGAAGACTCATTATTAATACTAAATATTCGTTTAAAAGACGGTAATATAAATGCTATAGTATCGTTTATTTTGCCAACCAATCGAACCCACATGGTGATTATTTCAAAAATAATTAATGCATATTTGTAGTTAAAACTATTATCAGCATTTTGCTACGGTGCTCGTACGTATTGCGTTTCTTACGTGCCATAATGACTTTGCAGTATTGCTCAATGCTAGAGTTGGTTCAAAGTGTTTCTGATTTTATATTGTGTAATAATTATTATTCTGTTTATGCCAATGTTTACATTTTGAGATTATACGACATGCAAGCATCAAATCACAGCATTTTTTGTTTGCTAAGCATGAATAAACTTGTGAAATTAGAGCATTGTCTATGTTGGTACTCGTTAGCAAAGAACAGCATATTTGTGTAGAAAATTTCACACCGATGGTGCTTTACTTCTATTGGGGCACAGAGAGTTATATTAAGACCCTCATTCTTTGTAATTGCCTATATTTATTGCCCCTTGCGGTGTTGCTTTTTTCATGTTCATCAAAGTTTTGTCGATTTAAATTATTGTATTAATTATAAAATTGTGCATACCCTATTGAACAGGCAATTATCAGCAATCAAATTATATATTATAAGGACAATAGAAGGGGAGGCAGGTCACGCGATCCATATAGAGAACATTTAACGATCTTTATCCTTAATTTTGGATCAAAAGTGTACTCAAAGCCTTCTATTGCAGCTAGATAATTCCGACTTTATTGCTTTATTACCATATTTGATAAAAGCAATCGTCACCTTTCAGGCTGGACAGCAATCCTCAGTCCCCATTTTGTTTACTAATAATGTAACGGCCTAGATCTCGTACCAAATTCTTACGGGGCAACCGTTTACAACCGTTTAACCGGAAACACTTGATGGACTGCTCCGTTGCCATGCAGCATAATATCACACACCCTTCCTAAATACTTTTTTACGTGCAAACCCTTCCAAACGTTTACTCTGTGTGTTTTACGCTCACTTTTTATGAACATGGATCATATCGCGATGATGAGTGTTTGTCTTATTATGGGGCGCCGTTTAACTATTTTTGGACACATCTTTATATCAATACATTAATGTTTGATATTAAATAAATGTACTTTTTTATATAACGAATTTAATGTTTTGATATCATGCAATTATTTCTTTGTTTCAAGAATTAATTTATATTTTCTGATATCAATAATATAATTTGTTTATATCAACAAATTATTATCTGAATTCTTGAATAAAGAAATACGGACGACCGTTTATTTTAATACAAAAAAATCTTTCTGATTTAACGGTATCAGGAAATCTTAGATTGGCACTTAAAATGGTAAATTGATATCGGAAAATCCTGCGTTGATAAAAGTATGTCTCTCTAAAACAAGATGTAGACAGGTCACGTCTAGAAGCAAGGTAGACCGCTCGTGATAATATATTAAAAAGAGTTTTAAACTGATCACCGTGTTAAAAGTAAAGTGTTTTCGAGACAGTGAAATAAACCACATGTGTATTTGTCACAAGATTAATTAGTATTGACTTTGTTTGTGTATTTACTTCCACCTTCACATTAAAACAGATGTTTATAGAACAATCCACTCAGCCCGGACGAAAAACGAGGAACATATTACACCAATTTCTGAAAGAGGAAAAAATATTATTCGTTATGAGATAGTCGACATGTCAAGTCTTATTTTAATACCCGATCTTTACTTTTCTTTACATTACCAAAGGCTGGGCATCAACGAAATCATCTACGGTAACAGGTTTTATACAACATTGCCACATAGTGTTTTGTTATATGGGACAATTTACAGAATTAGAAAGTCAAGTCCGTCTAGGCTGGTCATTTTAACGGCGGGCTGTATTTCCTTTGAGCATAACTTTCTATTTTAATTGCTTTGCTCGTGATAGCTCTAAAGCTGTTGTGTAGCTATTGTTTAAGAAAAAATATCACTGACAAGTAATGTTTATGAAATAAAATCACCCTATGATAAGTATATTAACATAAAAAAGGGCTATTGTAATACTCCCGCAGAAGACAAATGTAATATGGGTGTATAATTGAATCAGAATTGAGAGGTAAATAGTTATCATTTAAAGTAACATAAATACTCACAATCAACGAATATTTCTCAAGATATTTCGTAAAATAACGACAATCCATAAAAAAAATAGCTGTTCCTTATAGCATAAGCCAAAATGTCGACGCTAGATGTGGTATAGTAATATAGATTTAAAGAGATACAAAATGGTCGTTTATATTTTTTATTGTGGCACAAAATATTCCATTTTAATTTCTCAAATATATCAATTCATACGACACACGAAACTAACTTGGTACATGAACATGTGTTGAAACAATTTCCCGCAAAAAAGAGCATTTGTATCTTGTTAAATCTATGTTAGCAGACCACACCTAGCGTTTAAATTTTCGCCACTACTATAAGGAACATTGATTTTGTATGTGTTAACTTTATTTTTCGAAACAGTGTACAAAATATTCGTTGATTTGGAGGGTTTATGGGCTTTTAAGGGAGGTACAGTGCACATGGCCAAAAAGGTTTGCTGCAATAAATGCACAATAGTTCAGTGTCACTAAATATTTAAAGAATAGAAAGGAATATAAACAACGCTTTGAAAATCAATAATCAACATGAAATAAGAATAAGTTATAAACAGCGAAAGACCTCACAAACAAAGATGTAAACATGAATAAAACAGAACACAATAAATAAATATCCTATAGAAAAATATTTGTAGAAAATCTGTTTTGCTTATTCGCGTATCGTGAATATTAAAAGTGGTGAACTAAAATCGCATTGATGTATAATAAATCGCGTGAATATATATGTAATATATGTTTGTATTCTTATTTAAGTATCGTTGATCACACCTTAATAAAATAAAAACCCGAACCTTGTTTTTTTTAATGGCATGCTCGATACATTTTATTCACAAACATGTACATAATATACACGCATCATGTTTTTATGCAAACATAACAAGTCAGTGGGGAAGTGATTATGTTGAAACGTTGGAATTGGGACAGTTGACCTTATATTCAGCGTGCGTTCAGGTATCAACAGTAACGTGATAGGCCTCTTCTGCTATACGTTCCTTTTGCCAAAATTCTATGATGTATTGTTTTATCATTCGCTCCTCGATCTCCTTCTTTATCATTCCGCTATCGTTCGTCATCGCTAGTTCCAGAACACGAGGTAGCGCTCCGATGATGACGACAAACACCACATGCATAACTTCAGAGATCTCGGAATTAAGAACGGGAACGAACGAATACGTGATATCCAAAGTGAAGTAAACTAGTGCTCCGATGACCGTTATGTGGATAATAAATTTGAGTACCTCCCGATGGACCGGGCGAAATTTCTTGACAATACTGAAAAATAGCCTTTTGGGAATCCCATGCGTGTTATCAGTGGTTTTAACCTTCGGTAAGACCTGTGAGTCCGCGATAGCGTTGAGGACATTTTGCGGTGTGTTGATAAGTTTTCCGTTAATTCGAATTGATTTAAGTTCCACTACTCTTAGGTTGGATAGTTCAAGATGTCCGTCATGAAAAGACACATTGTTAATATTACTTTCTATCATGATAGACTGCTCTACAACCGTAGAAAACAAGGCGAGGTAGCCGTCCCCGAAATCCCGCACGAGCCGGACAATATAATAAACAAGAACCACACAGAAAAAGAGATAGCCGAACGCAACAGAGGGATACACAATCACTGCGACGAAACAAAGCATAATGACCTGACACATGAAAGTAAAACTTTGAACAAAAATAAGAATCAAGCAATAGGTTAAACATAAAATCATTGAGGAAACAGTAAGAGTGAAAAAGACGGATGTAATTGGATTTTGAAAAATGCATATAAATAGCTTTTGTTTTGCGTATTTCATTGACAAAGTAGTACCCTTAACGGTTATAGCAAACAAACCAAGCAATGGAAACGCATAATACACTAAGCATACAGCAATCTCTATGGCGCACACGCAAACTAGAAAGGGATATATCAATAGCTTAAGACAAATATTTAGATATTTATATTTGCTGAAATCACAAAACCGCGGCTTCTGTATTTCGAATACTCTAGACCAAAAGCCGCCAATAAAAAGCATGCAAAAGCTAGCCTGAAAAAGATAAGCAGCTTTCTCGTACCCAGGGTCTTTTTTCGTTGTGAGAAGAGCTAGTCTAAATATCTCATCAGTTCCGAGAAACAGAGGTGAAAAGCTGCGAGTAGTGGGCAAACCGTTCTCGGTAACAGTTTTAAAACTTCTCGGGAGCACAACAACAACTATTCCAAAGACAAAGTACATGCCAAAAATAACAAATGGACCTCCTAACAGTGGAACAAAAACTTCATCTCGATACTTTGGGTGTACAAGTACTGACAAAAAACCCAAGGGTGTACCGTGCCTTGCAAAATTTGTCATCGTTATTATGTGATCCTTTACGCCAACACCATCCATGTACATGAGTATCTGGCCAAATATAACACTTGGTATCAGTAGTATTAACACCAGTCTTCGTATTCTGGGGAACCCATTTGGGAATTTCTGTTTGACTCCATTGAAAACAGAGCCAAAGACGTCCGAGGCAGTCAGTGGAGACTTTCCATCAAGAAACATCCAAGAAGATTTCGTATTGACCTCACACAATTCCACACGTTCCGCTTCGTCTTGATCGTTAATCTCTGAAACAGGTTCATTTTCGGTAAGCCATGCGTTAAAACGGTATAAAAGTATTGGAAAGTACAAAGCGATTAGTACACCTAGCATGTAAGGTGCTATCAACATCTGACGCCATTTTTCCATTTGGTATTTAAAACAGTCATACTCATATGATCTATTTTCAAAACGAAATGACGATTTGCAGCAGTTGTAGTTGATAAACGAAAGCGGTAAAACGGCGTATAAAGCTGCGTAATACGCAATTGAAAATCTCACTCCAGGCGCCTCAGCAAGGTAACAAAAGTAGTTGATGGGGTAGCGGCTTTGGCTTTGTTTTGTCTGAACCAATTCAGCAAGCGCCCTAGATATCTTCCGTGCAGCATCTTCTGTACCAAGTGTTATATGACATGATTCCGGGCTTGCCTTCAGTTGGATGTACGGAATGCTTGTAGTTTTATATGACAAAAGGCCAAACGATAACACCCCGTGGTCAATTGGCCACTGCAAGTATGGATGCTTTCCTTCATTGTTTGTATACGTCCAGAACCAGACTTTGGCAAGAAAGGCTTCTCGTGTTATGTTCACTTCTACGCCATGATCAAATGAAATCGCTAGCTGTATAAAATTTGCCTTCGTGCTTAAGAGCCGACTTTCAAAAAATTCTCTACTTTGGTTCCAAACCGTAAAATTTCTACACTCATCTTTTATATTCTCTTGATCTAAGTTAAATCCTGATTTATCCAAACTTCCTAGGTTCACCAAGGGACGTGTGTTATACAAAGATTCGTTAGATGAACCCTGTCGTCTTTTAAGGTTATGATCAACTGCTTCCTTAACATCGGTTGCGATTTCTGAAGTCAGAACAGATCCAAGTGTGTATTTTGTCTTCGCAGCGGTTGCCTCCTCCTGATTTACTAGTTTCTGTGAATTCACAGACAAACTGTTGGATGGTGTGCTGGTGCTTTGTTGCGGGTCGGCCATAGTGTTCATCTCCATTACATGAACTGCACAATACTGTTCATGAGCTTGCATGAGGACAAGCAGAAGTACAGGAAACCAAGTCATTGTTCCTTCAATAAATAAATATAACACAAATTTAAAGACATATATGAATTGTTTTCTTAATAAACATAATTTAAACACTAACTTTTTACATAATATTAATTCAGAACATTGTTCACATTTTTCCAAACAATAAGCACAATTGTCATTGAACACTGCTTATATTGAACATTAATAACGACGTTATTGTTCAATTTTACCTGATGTTTAATCCCTTTTAATCCCTCTTTTTTCTCAAGTTTACTTTATGAGTTTTAGGTGTAGCATCAACGATTCAAAGACCTGTCCGTACAGACCAGTTAATGCTGATGAAATTTAGATTGGTTGTTATTGTGCAGTCACAAGGTTACTAAATCATTTCTAATTTGCGGAATTTTCTTCCTTAAAATAATTAACTTCCGTTGATTTGAAGAAATACAAATAAATTTCCTATTGTTAAAGCCGGATAAAATATTAAAAGAATTGCTTGGGAAAAGAAATGTTTTGACACCATGTAGAAACAACAGGAAATAAATATGGATTGGCGCACAAGAAAATAACCACTTAAATGGTGTGTCACTTTGACAAACCTAACCCATTACATTGGTATTTTAGTTTCGTTATGCGAATTATGTGCCTTTCAATCGGCAATAGTTTTACCATTTACAATTTGTAAATGATTTGTATACGTTTGGTTAACATTCAATGGCGTTGTATAATGTCACGGCCGTTAACCACGGGCGCCATCTCTTTTTTGAGATGTATTAATAAATGAGCCAATGCAACTTCCGAGGTGGCGCTCAGACCCGGATATTTTGAAATTTCATGGATAATTTTACAGGGTGATTAGGTTTTATTTTTTTGTCAGCATATATCGCATTATTTTAAGAATCGGACAATGTAGTGCGATTCAGCGATGATTGATTCATCTGATAATATACAGAAACATACATTCAACGCCCATTTAAAAACGTGAGAATCTTTATAATATAAAGAAGTGAAACTCCAGCTGCTGGAGCAGTATTGCATTTTCATTATTTACAATTAGTTGGACCTTTATTTGAGGCAAGTGACTAATTGCCTAAACAGTACAAAACAGCATAATACAAAACTACATAAACACATATAAGAATAAAGCTATGGTCACCGCCTTGGAACGGTCAATGCAAAGTATTGGGTGTTTTAACCGGTTTTAGAGCGCTCAACCTCAAACTTGGCCCAGTTATATTCATGATACATGCAAGTGTAAATTAAATTTAACATCATAGTATTGTAACTCAAATAGAACAATAATAAAAGGGAATTAAAACACACTCGATTTAATCACATTTTAATTACTCAATGGTAGGAAAGAGACCAGAGCAACAGAGTTACAACTTTTTGAGGAACGATGAAATACAACTATGAACGAGTGTCAACTACATCCCTTCTTTTTAGAAAAAGATTTACGAATATAGCATCATAAAGTTAATAAGTTGTTTATTAATGCATTTCAAAAAAGAGGTGGCGCGCGTGATTAACGGCCGTGAATGTGTGAGGGTACTTTTGTTCGATTACACTAGGACAAATTTCTAAGGAGCCCTTTTCAATTGCTTTTATAAATTTGAATCGTATGCTTGAAATGCGTAGATATCACCATAGGTAATAGCCACATTGTTGCCAAATTTAAGATTTTTATTACGCAAACTGTACTATTTACCTCGCAAAATATTCGATTTGGTAGAGTTCGGTACACTCGCAGAGTTGTAGTATATTAAGTGGTGCATTAAATGTATGAGGGTGCATTAAAGGGACGTTTTTACAGATTTTGGCATGCATTGAAGTTTGTAATGAAATGCTTTATATTGAAAAATGTAAACATTGGATCTAAAAAGTTCCAGTAAAAAAAACAACAATACAATTTAAAAGAAAAAAGTAACCCTCAACGGGGCTCGAACCACTGATCCCTGGAGTAAAAGTATATCGTTTAAACCAATCGGCCATCCGTGCTCACACAATGAATGGTGTACTTTATACTTTATATAAACAATCCTCGTAGTATCACAGATTATAATGACAATAACAAAACTCTCCAATTTATTCAATCATTTATTATTTATTAACCGCATTAGTATCATGCGCGAGACAATATATTCAGCACTTACTTCCAAATTGATGCGCCAGATATCACGTGCTCGGCACGCGCCTACCAGACGACACTTCTCGGAAATCCGAACGCGTCATCTGAGCGTCAAAATATCGCTGCAATATTCATTTTACTTTAATGTGGCAAGTATATTGCATTAGATTTAGTTCTACACTTATAAAAAAGTCAACACATTTTGGCGGCTTTGTGCAAATATATTCGTCCTAGTGAGTCAAGCTGATTATTTGGTGTAAAGCTATTGAGAATAAAAACGTCTACAGTATGCAATATTGAGGTTTTAAAGTTTGTAAGAACGTCCGTATACGTTTGTGACAACGAACAACCACGTTGAGTATCGAACGCGAGGAATGTGTGTTAAGTGTCGTGCAGATGAGGGACGACACTCTCCGCATAAACGGGATTTTTGTTAAGAAAATACTTCCTTTAAAAGGAAAATTCTATATATGCGGAAAGTTTCGTCTCTTGTTAGCCTGTGCGGACTGCACAGGCTAATCCTGGATGACACTGTGCGCACATGCATTGAGCAAAGTTTTCTTAGAACGAGGCCAATATCAGCATCTTATTTCCCGATTCCTTCCATATTCCCCGGTTGCTATGGACAAATGCAATCGGTACCATTCAAGTCAATTAGCGAGTTCTTTCCACATACATTGTCTCAGTTCAAAATATTAAATTATAAGAGTATAACGTACATTCATATCCCATTTTGTCGACATACATAAAACCTATCATTCTGAATTCATGTATTAAGTTACTATACAGTATGTTAAAATGGAACCCTGAAATCCCCACATGCCAAACAAAGTGGAATGAATACTTTGCAGATGATTACATACAATTGAAAAATGATCAAGGACAAGTGTTTAAAAAATGAATAATACATGTATTCAATTGTTACAAACTAGGATTATCCACAGAATATTGGGAACAAACTCACTCCTTTTTAAAACCTATTTTGGTAACAATTACTTATGTATATGTCTTTGTAAATTGATTGTATATATACACATATTACAACATGAATAAAATCATTAAAACAGAGAAAAAAATATTTAAACAAATGAGGAGCGTGGGATATTGCAACCCCTTTGTGTGTGATTATGTCCAAGATATTGCTTCTCCAATTAATGAAACGTGAGTACAATGTCGCCGTTGAGGTCGCCGTGATGTAATATATATGGTGGCCGACCGGTACGTCATGGGTTCGATCCCCACCGTGGGTGCGTTATTTAGATCTCCGCCAAAGACACCAAGTACTGGTCCTAGGTCCAGGAAACGGACTCGAGAGCGTTTATATAAGCCTCAGTCTTTCGGTGCAATCGAGCCGAAATAAATAGGTTTAAACTCAACGTGAGTGACGCAAATTAGGTGCTATATTCAGGAGACAATAGTGTGTCTGTGCATAAACTTGTTCAACCCTATTTGTATCTATATGAATAACATACAGATGCAGTATGCCATGCCCTTTCGCATATCAATGGAGTATTGCTGTACGGTAAGCGATGTGGTTGTTATAGGCGCTTCTTACCTAGGTGACCCGCGACAATCCACGTTCCCGGAAGCAAGTGAATTTTGGTCGGCACTCACTATACCAGACGGATGGGGTTTTCTCCGGGTACTTCGACGTCCGCACACAACACAAGACCACACCAAAATTGCACATATTTCAGTTTTCCAGTCACAACTAAAAATAGCCTGAAATAGCATCGTGAGCCTGTGCATTGTATACAATTTCAATTTATTCACTATCAAAGCCTCAAATGTACTGTATTCCATTTTTATGGCGAAACAATAGCCTAAGTGTTCGAATAAGAAAACTATAAATGTATTTTTAGCATCCATATTTTTTTTATATTTGCTACACTGACAGTGTGATTAGCTATGACTAAATAGACATACTTAAAAGACCAAATGTACAAAACCAGAATAGTTTTTGTTGCTAAATAATTTTGTGTTCGATGTGTACATGAATTTTGTATAATATATACATCGTTTGTATGTGTACGTACCCAGAAATGGACACGACATTGCACGTTTGTGTTTACAGTGAAACTTTGGCAATACATTATACAAAGTGCGTTTGACGCATTTCGTTAGCAGGCTGCAAAACATTATTTATCACAAATGACAAAACGTATTCAAACTGACTTTGTATTAGTTTTTGTATATGATACTTCTTGTTCAACGTTTGCATATGGAACATTTTGAAATTGACCTACATTAAGCTTTGTAAACATTTGTTTAACGTGTATCATATTCAGACGTTTTGCCAAAGATTAAACGATGGATCTGTTTTTGTACATTTGCGACAAATAATCAATATATCACACAGTGTTTTAAATTTCAATTAAATTTATTAAAGTAAAAGAAACAGAATAAGGCTCTAATGGTATATCCCTTTCTTTACAGCTGAATTTCCACAAAAAGGAGAAACGAGGCGATGTAGGAAAAAAACTCGCAACATTTTAAAGTTTATATATATTCCATCCCAAACGCTATACTCATTCATCTCTCTAAAATAAACCAATGCAATATTAGGATTTATACACTGGCGAGGAAGTTTTTCATTACTTATTGAATAAGGTCAAAACCTGGGTTTTACCGCGACGCCGATAAAATATCCAAGCTAATCGACTCATTTCAGAATGTATATCTCTGACCGCCGAAAAGACATGCCAATGACATATGAGCCGCGTCATGCGAAAATGTGTTTAATGTCAAATGCGGCCACGTTAGTAAGGCAGCGTAGCTTTCAGACCAGCCAACCCAAAAGCGCAGTCTGGTCAAGAGCTACCCTAACTCCCAAGAAGACCACAAAACATTCGTGACTTTATAACGGACCAGACTGCGCATTTGCCCACGCAACTCTGGAGCTACGCTAGCCGCATATGGCCCGAGACAAATGTTCACATGGGTTGCTAAATTATATACTGTGCGACGTGACATTTAAAAATAAAAATCGATATATTGGTTTTGTTACTGTTATGAAATTTTTTATAAAGTGCACACTGATCATATTGGGTTTGTAGTTTAACTATTTACCGCCGGTCCGGTGTTAAAAGATGTATTTACGATTCTCCGCAGATATTCAAGCGCCACATCTGAATGTTCACGTGACTAAATTCTCTCATATTCAATTGTCGACGGCATGGTTTTCCCAACATCTACGGGGTATCACTATCAAACGAGTTTGAATTTTGATGTATAAGTGTAAACATCAAAACACATTCATCAAAGTAGTAAGAATTGAAACAAACACAAGTTTTCGAACAACATTTTCAATTCTCTTGACATTTAGGCAGACATTTCATAATAATTAATATGATGATGAAAATTGACGGATAAACTATATTCATACATAATTTCATCGGTATCGAATGCTGTTTTGTAGTTGGGGTGGTAACGGCAGGAGGTGAACTTTCGAAAACGGCACTTTGTTTGCAATCAGACGCTTTCTTAGACAACATAAACACATCAACTCTAGCGATCGAGGGGTTTGAGATGCCTCTTTTAACAACGCACATACTTCTTTACTTATAGCGTCGCTGTTATCACTGTCATCAATTGCAATGGTCACACTGTCAAGTTCTAAACTACAACCATTGTCAATTAGGTATTTTGCAACCAGGTTTTTATGGGCACTTAGAGAAACCTCCAAACAACTTGACAGTTCATAATTAACAAATACGGAGACTCGAGTATCAATGTCTACGCCATGACTAAGAAGTATTCTAACCATTGGCAGAAACCCACTGTCAGCCGCGCGAACGAGTAAATCTTCCACATCCCAATCATCCCAATATGTGCGTATGCTATTGGCATCGTATATACCTATCCGCTCTAAAACTGCGTCCATTAAAAGATGATTTTCCAAATAGAAAGCCTTCTCCAGTGCCGTTCCAACAAATCTGCTGACAGCAAGCTCACCACACCTATCGAAAATCGCACCAACGTATTGTTGCATCAAGTCAGCGTCGTCATGATAATTATTTGCAATGTAGAATACACAACTATCCCTGCCAATGTTTTCAATATTGAAATCGGTATGCGAGCAGTCTCTAAGAAGGTAAGAAGCCACTTTCGCAGACTTTTGACAAAGAGCGTAATAGACCGCAGTATTGCCGTTGGAGTCCGTCATGTTAACGTCAGCACCATGTTGGATGAGAACTCTCGCCAGTTCAATGTTGTCTTGCTCATGCATAGCCGCTAACATGAGCGGTGTGACTTTAGATGATCTGCAAATGTCGTCACGATGTACCATAAAGCTTGTCGTAGTGTTTGGATTAGCGCCATGTCTCAGAAGCATAGATGGCACGCTGTTATCGGCGCGATCCCACTGGTAGTCCGAGACGAGAAATAAAATTAAAGGCGTGTTTCCCGACGCGTCCTTCACGTCTACGTCTGCCTGACATTCTACTAAATAATTCATAATCTGTATGTGCCCTTCAATTGCAGCAAGATGCAGACATGTCTCATGTGTATACCGCGTCAATGCATTCAAATTATGTGTAAATACATTATTCTCTCTGTTCGAATTCTCGTCTGAAGAATTCTTTTGTGTCGGCAAATTTCTTAACCGTTCGACGAGAAGCCTTAAAATAGCTAAGTTGCCGCGTTTGCAAGCCAAGTGAAGCGCTGTCCAGCCGTCTGTGTTATATGGATACCCACGGCACGTCTGTAAGCCCGTAAATACGTCACTCAAACACGAGTCGTTCTGCAACAGAACTTCTACTATACTTGTATTGGCTTTGGAAACCGCGAGATGTAGAGCCGTCTGGCCTTGTCTGTTTTTTATTCCAACATCACACGGTGTGCTGGATTTTGATTTCATTAGCATGACAACCAATGACTCCAGTTGTTCACTTACCGAAAAATGGAGCGCAGTCTGCTTTGTTATCGGATCAACTTCGTTCAAGTCACAGTTTGGGTGATTGACAATTAAATCAAATAATGACTCTGAACCGGTTTCAACAGCGTCTAACTGTTTAGCATGTGATGCATTTACTTTCTTGTGAAAAACTGGCAGTTCTTTTAGGAGAGCCAGGAAAAGCGGCGGACTTCCAGCAAGGGTACAGCGGTTAACATCCCAACCGGCGTCTATGAACTGTTTGGCGAGGCCATAATTTCCAGTCTTAATGGCGGCGCAGAGTGCTTCCGGTCGAAACTCTGTAAGGAATGAATATTAGCGCCTTGGTTCATATGACTTTTATAACATATTGTTATGAAGAATAATTTCGATTAATTATGACTTATTTCAAAAAAGACCTAGCATTTTTATCAACACGCACTGCAAAATAAAATTGTAAACTGGCAAGATAGCACGGAACTTATTTGACTCTATTTCATCATAAGAAAGTTATCTTATCGTATAGTGACGTGTTTATACTAGCAAAACCTTTCAAATTCCAATCTGCCTTTTCTCTACTATTTCAATATCAAAGTTCTGAGCTATGAAGCCGATATGTAACCCGATACCCGGTCTAAACAGGTTGCAAAAGTCCGTTACTGGTCCTACCTCGTTCGCTCTGTTCAGCTCTTCTCTTTTCCAAGTTAGGCCTGCAACAATATAAAAGATACGTTAACTTATACCTGTCACCACTGTATGGACAAATCATGTGCCATGTTTGGCTAGCGCGTGGATTTAAATTTGACCCGCTGAAAAAAAAATAAGCTAAGTGAGTATTTAATTTTCTAGTCAATTTGAACCAAATAACGCTGTTGTTTATGCGAAAGGTGAACACAAAGCTAAAGATATATTTTTCAACAAATCAAATGATTCGATGGCAATTATTTTGACGAAATAAAAACATGCCGCCAGTCCTAGCGTATTATTTGCCTCGAATGACAAGACTCAATTTAGAGACGATGCGACAATATTTATATCCGGGGGGAAGGGGTTGGGGGTACCCATAGCTCGGTTTTACCCGTAGAAAGAGCTTAAACGTTGTAAACATTGACTAGGAAATTTCAAAGTATATACTTGTTTATATTTGTCCAAAAATATCACACAAAAACCACAAAAGAACTTTACTTTACAGCTCAAGTAACGCTTACAGCGATCCTAATGTTGAGAATCAAACAGTTCGAAACTAAATGAATGATTTGCTTAATTTAAATGTAGGTATCAATATTTTGATTCAAATAATCGTTTAAAGAGCGTGTGCATGCACATTGTTTTACATTATCACATTATGCATTGCTATAATATTTTTCGAAATGTTTTGGTGGTGTTCATGATGTGTTATCCTACTGTTTACGAAGTGTGTTCGTTGGCATTTTGTATTCAAGACTCATAAAAGGTGACGATCCGTAATTATTATATATATATAATTTGCTATTGGATAATACCATAAAAAATGAGCAATACAACTTGTTTTGAGCTCAAAATACAGTGTCCTCCAAGTCAACTGTGTAAACAATCAGTTTATTTACATCGCTGTTTACCGGTGTGAAGAAATACCGAAATGCCCGTAATTAAGTTTTGAATGTTTATTCACTTGACAAAACCAGGCATGATACATACAGCAAAAGCACAGCGGGTAATCATATTGCGTTCTGCGGGTATTCAGATTATCACCTTCAATCTGAGACGAGTTTATTTACACCCCACTAATAAGGTAACAATATTTACAAATTTAATCAGTTGTGATGTAATATAAAACTCCGCTGATAGTTAACCTGTGCATTCCGTTGATATTTCTATCATGACATAAATCAAACACCAGTTAAATGCCCCGCATTATATATATTTCTTTATAAATTTGAACGGTAATCAAACCTGTTTTTTTATCATTGTTCACCTTTGTTATTATAATCATTATCTTGATTAATGTAATGTTACTTCACTCTTTGCATATGTATATGTAACATAATTTTATTTTTTTCTATTTGTTTATTCTATGTTTTTATATTATACACGTACCACTTATTATGTAGCATATATTTATATACACATTCCGACCAAAATCCAGGTGTGTGTCCTGGATTTTTTAAAACTATTATTACTTTCTATTATCATTAGCAGATTTGAAATTGAGGGTGACATACTCATTGACAGACACACTTATATACAGCTGTGCTGTTTTATTTCATTACAAACAGATGCAAATTTTAACTTCTTGTTTATACTTTGGGACTATTTCGGCCTTTTTTTAATTTCTTGTTTTAATATTTGGGACTATTTGGGCCTATTTTTTAAATTTCTTTTATGAAATTCAAAATTTGGCTCTTACAAGAGGTGGCCTCCACGTGGCAAGAGCTGGGCAACATATTCATTATGTTGGCAAACTATCTCTTGATAAATAGAGTGAAAATGAGTGTTTGTACAGCGGGGATTTTGGTACCGACGCGCGTTGAACTTCATGTGTAGAATTACCAAGTCAAGTCAATTTTATTGGCAAATACATTTGTACATAGCCAAACAACATACATAATACATGTAATGACGGTGTGAATAAATGCATATACAACAATTGTGATGAAAAGTATGGTGTATATGATGGACATGAAATAATGATTAATGGTTGTGCGAATGTTGACAAAAACACAAAACAACAATAAACAATATACATTTATACATACATTATACTAGTTGTGACTAGATCTTAAGTTAAATGCCATTCTAGTAAATTTAGCCAAGTTAATTAATGTTTTTTATTCGAAGTAGACATCAGTTGCTTAAATTTTATAATAGAAGACCAGCGTAGATAATATTTAGGTAACAATAGTTTTCTTAAATCTCTATACAATGGACAATTAACAAAAAATGGTATTCATTCTCAATTACCCCCATATTACATCTTGTACATACTCGTTCATTTCTTGGAATATTTCTATATCTACCTTCTTCAATGAATAGTGAGTGTGCAGAACAGCGAAGTCTAGTCAAACAAATTCTATCCCTATCGTTTACCACAATATCTAAATAGTTTTCAAAATCTAAATTTGATTTGAATAAACGATACGTATCAAGTTTAGGCAAGTTATCAATATCACTTACCCATGTTTGTAAACTGATATCCTTTATACGCTGACAAATACAATTAACATCACTAGTGGTTATATCAGATTTATAATACAAAAAAGGCAATCCTAAATCCTGTAGCAATATCTTGAGTTTAATACCCCAGTTAGTAATATGCGAATTAACATCATCGAAATCTAGCAACAATTTATTAAGTAAGGAATCTGGTTTCTGCTTTATTTTGAACCAAAATTTAATGATACGCATCTTTTTATACACTCTAAAGGAAAACGACCGAGCTCGCCATACACTGCCGCAGACGTAGTTTGTGGTCGAATAGACAATGTCTGTTTAAGGAATTTTAGATGGACTTTCTCTATGTCCGGGCTGGGATGAAATCCCCAAATCTCAGTACCGTAGGTCAATATTGGCAATATCATAGCATCAAAAAGACGTATTTTGTCAGCAATACTGAATGAAATTTTAGAAAAAAAGTTAATTTAAGGAAAACAATGCTCTAGATGCTTGTTTCGATAAGGCTTCCTGCGCTTTAAAAAAATGCCGTTTGAGGACAATGTCACACCGAGATAAGTAAACTTATTTACTAACTCGAGCTTAAAATCATTATACAAAATTTTTAATTCTATTGCCTTTATTAAAAACCATAACAACAGTCTTGCTTGTGTTCACAGATATACCCCATTCGCTGCAATATTCATGCAACCAATCTAAAAGACGCTGGAGTCCAGTTGCTGAGTAAGAAAATAGAGCGGTATCGTCAGCAAATAGCAACGATAATAATTTTATGTTGTCGACATTTACATATTCAGTAGAATCATTATACAAATAGTCATATATATCATTTACGAACAATATAAATAATAATGGTGATAAAGGCTCACCCTGTTTCACACCAGAATGACTATCAAAGAATTCTGAAAGAGAATAGCCATTTTTAAATGCGTGATTACACTGATTTTCTATACGTGTGCTACTACACAGTGTACACGAACCACTACTTACATTACTTGTCTTAACGCATGATTAAACACAACCATATATTGATTTAATCATTTTAACAAATTTAGATGATATGTTATGCTGCAGCAGTTTGTACAAAATTCCGTTCCTATAAACGAGATCGAAAGCTTTTTTTAAATCAACAAAGGCACAATACAGCTGCCGGTTTTCTCGATAAACTACTCTATTTATCACTGCATTTAGCAAAAAAATACAATCTATAGTCCTCTTATCGTTTCTAAAACCAAATTGAAAATCACTAAGTTTATTATTGATTTCAAGCCATTTACGTACTCTTCTGTCTAGCAATATGGAAAATATTTTAGAAAAAATACTAGTAAGAGTTATCCCCCTGTAGTTATTGACATCGTTCTTATCTCCTTTCTTAGGCACGGGAACAATAACGCCAAAAGACCATGAATATGGATATGAACTTGTACTGTAAATTTAATTGAACAATTAACATAGGACAGGAGATATAATCTCTTTACAATCAATAAAAATCTCAGGAATAAGTTGGTCAAAACCACCGCTTTTCCCCCGTTTAATATCCCCTATTGCATTCATTACTTCTTCAACTGTGAAGTCGCTATCAAGGAATTCCATGGAAACAATGACACTATCTAATAAGTTTGATAAATCTTCTTCAACCGTGACATTAGAAAAAACAGCATCGCTTGAAAATAAATTCTTAAAATGTTCAAAAAATGTGTCCGGAGTAATATCACTATCATTTCGCCGATTATTATCTTTTTTATTGCATTCCAAAACTTTTGAGGTTGTGACTTGGCTAATGTGCGAAAATTTTCTCGTTGTCGCATGTTAAATGAACGCTTAGCAGTTCTTTTTGTTTTATTATATTGCGTCTTCGATGTTAAAAATACTGCCCGATTATCAGTTGAGCGATCATCGTAAAATAATCGTTTGGCCCGCATGTAGCTACGACGCGCAACTTTACACTCGTTGTTAAACCATGGGCTATTATATTTCCGTCCAGGTGTTTTCTTAGAATTAAAATATGTTCTCGTTTGACCATATGCATTAAATGCACAGTCATACAATAATGTCGCGAATTCTCAATACCTATGTCAACAATATTCAAATTACTGCTAATTATATTATCGACAATGCGATCATATTCGTGTAAATTGTTTTGCATACTTGTTAAATATGTGTTAGACTTATCATCGTCGTAACACCAATTCAATTTTTTTATTTAACTTTCTCGTCCCCAATAGACGCTTTATCGACATTGAGGTCGAAAGCTATTTCAGTCGGTGCATGCGGGGAGAATGAAAAGTATTCATGCACAACACAGTTACTAATGAAGGGGAACAACTCTTGGTGCGCCAGTACGTAGTCGATAGTACTACTACCGTTAGCCGTCATAAACGTGTAATCACCTATCCCCATTGTGTCACACCGGTCTTACTGACCTGTGTGAATGCGCGCTAAGCATTGTGGGAAACGGACTTTTTTCCATCATGGCGTTGGTAAACATAATAAACACGGAAGTGAAAAATGGTTATTAATTATTATCAAAAACAGACCCCATCAAACCGGGCCAGCCGTAATATATATATGGATGCAGTTTGTGCTTCAAAAGGAGCCACTTTTCATTGTTTGTAAGAATCACTAAACACGAAACTAGACTAACTAAACACGTTGCAATACTGTATCTTCGAAATAGTAAATAAATATAAATCATAAATAAATATTTATAATTAAATACCTTTTTGATTTGACAACGTAAACGATTTAAAATAAACGCTGTGAACATTACAAGGAATCGTACATGTAGGCCTTCTGTGTGATAGAATTAATCAGGGATAAAATAAAACGGAGTTCGAAGGATCTAACATTTTGAGGAGGACGTCATGGTATCTTGGACATTTGGCACTTTCATATATTTATTTAGTAGATACTGAAAATGCTGAATGTGCTAATTGCAACATCAAAGACAAGCAGGTGAGATTTTTACAGCTATATTTTTCTTGACATAATTTTGTATGTTTTCCATTAAATTTATATGCCAGTGTTTTTTTTCTCACCATTTTGGGAATGGGGCGGGGTCCATTTAAATTGGAAAATAACGTGTTTTTTTGAGTTAATTTGGGAGATTTATATTGTTGCTTTAATGATTAGAAATACTTTGAAATTGATAATAATAGTGATTTAATAAGATATATTTAAAGGTTCAACTTATTTAGCTTGACTTTGAGATAATTTACATGTTTATATAATTATTAAAATATTTTTTTGTGTGGAAACCTTCCATTGGTAATTTTTAGGTCCCATTTGCGAAAAATATATACTTTTTTCATTGGGAATGGGTCCTCTTACCGGACCCAAATTTGAACGAAAAAAAACACTGTATGCTCAATTTTAGCTCGGCTGTTTTCAGGGAAAACCCTAGGTATTGTCATGGACAGCTCGTCACCAGATGTCCGCGTCGTGCTAAAACCTTTACATCGGCTCTATATCAAAGTGCTTCCACCTATAACTTTGAAACTTTATATGTATATGCACCTTGATGATTTCTACACACCACACCCATTTTGGGGTCACTAGGTCAAAGGTTAAGGTCACTAACCTCAAAAAAATAATAAATTTCATTATTCAAAACTGCACCGCAGCCTAGCTTGGCAACCATTGGGTGGTGCTCTTGTTAATATATAATTTAAAAAATTTATTAATAACCAGAATAGTTGATGCATGTATAAATTAAAAGATACAGCCATGAACAGTGTGTTTTAATTTTTAATAAATATGCTTTGATTGCGTATATGCAAAACAATGAAGTCCATAAATTGTTTACTGATTTTTAAAATGTTGAATGTCACACCTCACGTACCACTCCGTTTATGTACCAACACTTTATGTACCACTATCTGACACTTTATGTACCATATTTATAATATATAGAGATAACTCATTTAATATGAATGTGTGTTATTGATGAAATGTATATTGTGTGATAGTATTTATGAATTTAGACTTATACATTGGCCATAGATTTTATTTTTTGTCAGATTGTCTAAATGTCACTGAGTGTCTTAGTGTTATTTATTAGCCCAAGTACATGTAGTTCTTAATAAATGATTTATTAGTCTTACCTGAAATTGAAGTAAATTATAAAAATTAATTTGTCTCTTATCTTATCCTGACTTAGGATTAAAAAGTCTAAAATGTTTGTATTATATTGTAAAATTGAAATGTGATACTTTGAAGAGAAGAGAGAATGAACTTATAAAAAATGATCAGACTGTAAAAAATCAAATTATTTCCATCTTTAGACTTAAATCATGTTTAGAGAATGACCTTGATTCATTAGGACTGCTATGAATGAATGGACAATAACACCTATATTTTATGTAGGTGGTACATAAAGTTTCAAAGTACCGGTAGTACATTAAAGGTCTGGTACATGTACATAAGGTGTTACACCCAAAAATGTTCATGGTATCAGTGTTTCAATAATGCAGTGTTTCTTATTACGTATTGCTTAGGTTGTTTTGTTTCAAATTTCAAATTTGCATTTATTTTAAAGCATTTTCAGTCATTTTGTGAATTCCATGTTTTTTGTAATAAGGTGAATTATGTTGCACATGGCGTCAAATATTAATTCATGGTCGCTGTGGTGTAGAGAATGTTGTCCGCTGGGCGTGGGTTCGATCCATACTCTGGGAGAGTTCTCATTATCATCTCCATGGACAACAAGTACTGGTGTACCAAGAAGTAGTAGTAGTAGTAGTGGTGGTGGTTGTGGTGGTGGTGGTGGTAGTAGTAGTAGTAGTAGTAGTAGTAGTTATAGTAGTAGTAGTAGTAGTAGTAGTAGTAGTAGTAGTAGTAGTAGTAGTAGTAGTAGTAGTAGTAGTAGTAGTAGTAGTAGTAGTAGTAGTAGTAGTAGACGACTAGTAGCAGTAGAAGTAATATCAGAAGTAGTAGTTGTAGTTGTTGTTCTTGTTGTAGTAGTAGATAATTAATTAATTAGTTGTAGTAGTAGTAAGAGTTGTAATGGTTGTGTTTGTATTTGTATTGAATTCTGATCATACAACACAATGATGCTGCTGCTAACGATGATGATGATGAATATGATAATGCTGCTGCTGATTGTGATGATGATTATATGATGGGGCTTCGTTATTATAACATTTGTGAGGTTCAAACACAAAACCTGTTGGATAATAAAACTTCTCATTTTATGACAAAAGAGCTAGATTGTAGAGTAAAAAATAAGTATAAAATTCCCTAATAGGAAAGCCACCATTAAAGGACCATGTGGGCTTCATCAAAAGTAATGCATGACACAGTTATATCTCTTTCAAATGCACTCAATATTGCTGTTCCAATTAATATGCTCAGAAATGCTTCTGGATTGGCATACACCAAAGAGTACTTTCCTTCAATTATTTCTTCTAAAGACACAATAACAACACTGTCGCCCTTAGCAGGAATTCCGGACGCCCCCCCCCCCTAAGATTTTCCCTCCCCAGACATTTCCCCCCGATTTTAGTTTTAGTGCTTACATTCCCCCCCACCCCACAATAAATGTATAATTGTTTGGCTGAATTATAATCTTGATTTATTATCAAAATGATTATTTTGCTTATGTAATCTTATGTAATTAACTTTTTATATGAAGCAGCTTGTTTGTTGTTTTCTTTGGATTAATCATTAATTATTTTTGTTAAACTGTTTAAGGAGTGCATGTTAATTATAAGTAAGTGCATGTTGGTGTACTAGAGGAATACTAGAGGAATACATGGGAAATATTCTCAAAATCTTACACATGTTGTTTTTAATATAATTAAATAGGATCAAGTGATGAATTAATTCAGTTTGAGTAAACTTGGGCTGGGTTGTGGATCTATAGTAATTTGTTGTTTTTAATCCAATTAAATAGGGTACTATGTAACTGTAAAAAAAAAATGCATTCATACGCGTATAATCCAATTATTGGATGTCACTGATATTTTCAATTTTACTAGTAGCTTATTAAGACTAATTAAAACAGAATTGGACTTTCCTTATGACCTGCAACATATTCTATCCTAGTTTATTTTACTATGGTAAGTCATTAAAGTGTTATTTATTTTTCAACTATATAATGTGCTAATCTCATATAATGAATTACTACCCCATTTAAAGATGACACCTAATCTAAATTCATTAATACAATAGTTATAATTGTTTTATTGTAACATACTATTGCACTAAAAGTGACCATCATAGAACATCAATGCTGTGCTTACTAAATTTTTCATTGATCTGAATTATTTAAAGAAAAAAATAAGGCACTTATAAAAAATATATAATTAGGGTGTCAAAATTTTACAAACTGAACAAGTCAATTTGAACTTCTCTTGCAATGCAAATGGAGCCACTTGAAATATCAAATTTTTCCCATACTAGTCAGCAATATAGCTATGACATTGTGTCTTTTCAAAACATGCATCAGACACACCTTCTGAAACTTTTTAGTCGGATTTGAAAACCCTATTTCACTGCAAACTTTCGTCAATAAAAGATCCATGTTGTTATACAACCGAAAGTGAAAGTACAGTTTTAAAAAAAAATGAATAAAGAGCAAACTTGTTGAAAACTGACGAAAATTTTAACTGATACTAACGTAAGACCATACGACTGAACAAAATAACACTTAAATTTTAAATCATAACAATAATGTTTACTTCTAAAACAAATTCTTCATTCATCCGCGGACTTCTTTGTGTCGTAGTCATAAATGCCTCCAAATGGAGGTGTGTGATGCGTCTAAGGATAGAGGTGACAATAACGTAGTGACGTCACCATCTATGTATAGAATGCACCTATCCCCGCATCAAATCCCCAACGCCCGTTAACAATTCGCAGATCGGAATTTAAGCATAAATCGATTAACTTATTTCCTAGACGAATTTACGATTGTGTCTTTGCAAAAACGCTCGGGTAAATAATTCGTACAAATGTCATTGTTATCTAAAGTGTTGATAAATACAGGTAACTGTTCATCCGCCTGTAAATAATCGGATGTATTATCACAACAGTGCGTTTAAATCACCGATAATAGACGTTAAGCCTAATGACGAATAATGACAGACAGTTCGTTCTAAATATTCGAAAAATCCCTCGCTATGCAAATTAAAATAAATAGAGTTATGTATAGGAATATAAATAAAGCATATGTAAACATCAACAGAGGTATGAACAAATGAGCTATCTAATTTAATCCATATAGCACCCTGATTGTCAGTTTCTATTACTGAAATACCTTCTTTAAAACAAGAGCACCGCCTTGCCGGTGCAGACCGCTCATCTATTTTCTTTTTAAAGGTGAAGGGACTCTCAATTTCAATCACAAAGGAGGGAGGGGTGGAGTGAAGAGGGGTGAATAGTGTGGGGGTGTGGTCATTTATTACATTATCTTCCAAAAATGCGAAAAAAAATCGGTGGGGGGGGGGGATTCTTGGGTGCGATGGTTGGACGGTATTTCAAAAATAAAATAATAAAAATAAATATTTGTGTTTTTTAACCGTTTCAAAAAAAAATTAGGGGGGGGGGGTGGGGGGGGGGTATAGTGTGAGGGTGTGGTGGTTATTTGTGAGATGATCTTACCTGGGTGGAGTCTATTGTGGTATGTCAGGTAAGAGTTGTTTTGTCAAAGTATCAATCAAATCTAATCATAAATAAAGAAGTTATGTCAATTTTAGAAAAATTTAATAATTTGGCCTTGAGAGTCAAGGTCATTCAAAGGTCAAGGTAAAATTCAACTTGCCAGGTACAGTAACCTCATGATAGCATGAAAGTATTTGAAGTATGAAAGCAATAGCCTTGATACTTTAGAAGTAAAGTGGATCGAAACACATAATTTAACCATATATTCAAAGTTACTAAGTCAAAAAAGGGCCATAATTCCGTAAAAATGACAACCAGAGTTATGCAACTTGTCCTTTTACTGTCCACTTATGATAGTTTGCGAGTGTTCTAAGTATGAAAGCAATATCTATGATACTTTAGGGATAAAGTTGACCAAAACACAAAACTTAACCAAGTTTTCAATTTTCTAAGTATAAAGGGCCCATAATTCCGTCCAAATGCCAGTCAGAGTTACATAACTTTGCCTGCACAGTCCCCTTATGATAGTTAATAAGTGTTGCAAGTATGAAAGCAATAGCTTTGATACTAAAGGAATAAAATGGACCTAAACACAAAACTTAACCAAAATTTTCAATTTTCTAAGTATAAAAAGGGCACATTATTCTGTCAAAATGCAAGCCAGAGTTATCTAACTTTGCCTGCCCAGTCCCCTCATGATAGTAAGTGAGTGTACCAAGTTTGAATGCAATAGCATTGATACTTTCTGAGAAAAGTGGACCTAAACGCAAAACTTAACCGGACGCCGACACCGAGGCCAAGGTGATGACAATAGCTCATAATTTTTTTTCAAAAAATAGATGAGCTAAAAAGATTTATAAAACAGACAAATTCCACCATGTCCGCGTTTACAGAACGAGCTGTTATCAAGATAACGAGGGACATTTATACATTCATAGCCTTCTAAATCGAGTTCATTATAAGGCTTTACCCGAGTTTCACAACAAAATACAATATCATATAGATTAACAAAGTTAACAAAATCTTCATCATTAATACAGTTTTTCAGTCCATTAACATTCCAAGAGCAAAAACTCAGTTCATACTTTTCATCGGAATCCTACTGCAGCGGCGTAGAGGTCAGGACAAACGGACGACCATCGATGAACAGTTTATCGCGAACAAGGACGGCGCGCTTCCCATCACGCCTGGCTTGCATCATGTGGCCAACGAGGGACATCCGGCGCTCCAGAACTTCCGCGGGGTATTGCTCAGTCACGTTGTATGGTGTCCAACGCAGGACTACATGCCTAAGCGCGTTCTTGATGCACATAATTGACTGGGTATCTTTGAACTTTGCGACTATGGGCCTTACTTTATTTCGTTGGTATCTCCCGATTCTGTGTACCGAAATCCCCGCTAAGAGGCAACGTATGCTGTCAAGAGTGCTAATTAATTAATATGAACATAATTATTTGCACATCAACATAGATGCCAAGGCTCGACAGGCGTACCTACCTAATATTAATGGGGATTTCGGGGGATTTCAGTAATTACTGGGATTTCGGTATTTCGGTTTTTCTACACACCAGTTAACAGCGATTACATAAACTGATTGTTTGTAAACACAATTGACTTGGAGACACTGAATTTTGAAAACAAGTTGTATTGCTCATTTTTAATGATAATGTCCAAATTAAGTTACTCCAATTGCATATATATATATATATATATATATATATATATATATATATATATATATATTGTTTTTTGATAACCTTTATTAATAAAATATGCAAAAAACTTACAAGTCGATAATAATTACGGATCGTCACCTTTTATGAGCCTTTAAATCGAAAGAATTGCATGTGCTAACAAAAACAGAGGTTAAAATCCTTAGAAAAAATACATTATCAAGAAAAATAGTTAGGCCTATTTGTACAGACTTATATTGCTAAGCTATTTTAAGCTATTTACTTGTATCGATGCGGAACTACCCATGATCCGGACTACCCTTAACAACTGCACAAAGCTCGCGAAAACATATCACACTATCATATCATAACTCACAGCGTGTTTTATAAATGGTAATGAGCGAAACATGATAAAACAGTACAATATCTTTACAATATAACATGTTACATTGAGCATTCACAAAATGAAATGAAACTATGTTTCAACCAACAAAGGGAAATGTAAGTTTACCTTGACATGGTCGTTGTTGTTAGTAAACACTTTCAAAGGGCAGTTAACACCACTGAAACAAATCGTTTCAATAATTGCAGCAGTTACTTCCCTTTAGCTAGTTTATTAAGACTGAGAACGACACGGAACATGACAGTTACATGCTCTACACAACAAAATGTAACAGAGCAAATGAAAACATGATTATTGTTTCTTATCGTCGTTCTCTTTTAAAACAATATAAGAATGTTCAATATAAAGAAAATCTTGAACGGAAGAATGTAACTACGTTTTAAGAATAAGAAATTCGGAACAATCAGAGGAAAATTCATGATAAAATATTGAGCGTTAAAAAATCGCTGACCAAACATCTTTTATCTATCTTAATATTATTATTGTTACATATGCGTGGCATCAATGGCTTGGTCATACCAATATTCCAGAATCGAATAACTGCATGGCATTTTTTTTATAAACATGCATATGCTTAGTTACTTCCAAATATTCTAAATATGTGCATTCAATTTGTATTTGTTATAAATTTGTTTTGTTTATCTCTAACATATGCAGGGATGCCATTTTGTTTTAGGAATAAATAATTTGACTACAATTGCTTTGAGAAGTTGTCGGCCTATTTTATTAACACAAAAAGGGGACTAACATGCAAACACGTTTTACATTAATAAACTATACTAATAAAGTGCAACCCACAAAAAATAAAACTACAACTCGTAAAATGATAGGGCGAAAAGCACATATACATGGAACATGTAAGCAGATGTAGTTTCATGAAATTGAAAAATATATGATCTTCGTATGTTTCAAAAATGTCCAAAATATTGGCAAAGTTATGCAGAACAGAACAGATAGTTTATTTGTTAATGTATGCCGCCGGTCAAATCAGCAACATCATACAAAGATACTATGAATCCAATAAGTGTGTCATACCATCGTGTGCAGTACACTATGTAAGTTTGTTCATGGACCTATTTTTCATTTAATGAAAAAGTTAATAATTAATTTATCATTCATGTGTATTTCCATCAGGTTTATAACGGAAATAACATAATTTGGGCAGTTAATCCATTTACAAAAAAGAAATAAACAAAAATACTTAAGGTTTTAGCACGACGCGGACGGCGGACGACACGACACGACGAGCTGGCTATGACAATCAGCGTCGTAGCAACACTGATGCACGCCGAGGCAGTTGCCTCGGCTAAAATTTGCAGAGCAATGTTGAGATTACAAGGAAAAAAAGCAAAATTTATGTCAAAGAATAAAATCTATATAAGAAATTGAGGCAATTTAATGAATTTTAGGCGTTATGATATTCGCAAACAAATATTATCATTAAGTACAATTGGTTCATGTTGAGGCAGATAATTATTTCAATTTAATAACTTCAAATGATGCCAAAATGGCTCAGCAAAATGATTTGGAAAATCCGTATATTAAACTGTACACTTTGATGCTATACTCATGGTGGACATCGGAACGTACCGAGCTAGAATCGGGTGTTTTACGGCAAGGTCTGGGTCTATTTTGGACCTTTATACACTTCGAATGGTTGGCGTTTTCGGCTTTATTGATATGCTCCTCTTTATGGCCGGCGTCGAGTTAAATCCTGGACCGTTTCAGGGGGTAAGAATCTTTGTCTACATTAGAATTTTCAAATTATGATATCCCGCTTATTAAACTTTTTTGATATAAAGAAGTTCAAGTGTTTTCTTTTTAATAGTCAATGTTGTTGATGACAGAACTGACAGAAAATGATGACGCAGTGCTAAAACAAAATTTGAATGACAATATTCGTTTAGTTCCTGTGCAAAATGAATTAATGTATGCATGCACGCAAAAAAAAAAACAGACGTACGAAATAACTGGACGGGACAAAAGTTTCATCGAATTCAAACCCCACCAAACAAAAAGTAACATTCTGGAGCCGGCCTTGACTTTCATACACTAAATCTACTCTATTTGATGTAAGGAGTCTGCTCTGCAAACACGAATGCCACGTTTGCCCTACACCAGAGATCATCATACCGAGTTCTCGAACACTTTACCTAATTGTGAGGGGACAAAAAATATCACTTGACCACTGATATTTTGACAGAAACATCGAGTACCCCGGTAAATTGGTATTTATCGATGCTTTCTACATCGAACTATTTGAACTTTAAAAAGGGACTTTTGCACCGTATGCACGGATATTTCCGCTTTCTATCGGGATATTTCCGCTTTCTATCGGGATATTTCCGCATTACATCGGGATATTTCCGCTTTCTATATTGTTTGTATCCCGAGGAACTATACTTTCTGAGATCATTCAAAGACGAATTTCCATTCGACGATGTAAACGACCACACTTTTTGTTAAAATGTTGATGCTTTGTTAATCAAATGTCCATTTCCAATTGATTGATTATACCCGGTTTATTTAAATCGCGTTAAAATGTCAATTTTGAGATGAAAGGAGGTTTAAATTTGTGCAACGATTGCCAACAAGTGCAAACTCGAACTTTTTAATACGCGAATGACCACACTCGAAAAGTTTTGCAAACGTTTAAAGGGATCTTTTCACTTACTGGTTAATTGACACAATTGAAAAAAGTTGTTTCAGAATCGCAAATTTTCGTTTTAGTTATGATATTTTTTAGTTAACAGTAATACTGAACATTTACCATGGTCTAATATAGCCATTATATGCATCTTTTGACGATTTAAAAACCTGAAAATTATAAAGCGTTACAACGCGAAACGATTGAATAATTTGGAGAGTTCTGTTGTTGTCGTTTAATTTTGTGAAACTACGAAGATTGCTTTTATAAGGTATAAAATACGTATTTTATGTATACTTGGCAGGATGGCCGAGCGGTCTAAATGGTTTTTACTCTAGGACTCCGGGGGTCACTGGTTCGAGTCCTGCTGCCGGCTACTTTTTTTCCTTTTTTAAATTTTATTCTTGATTTTTACTGGAGCTTTTTTAATCCAATGTTTACATTTATCAATATAAAGCATTTAATGACAAACTTCTAAACATGCCAAAATCTGTGAAAAGGCCCCTTTAACAACAAATGAAGCAAAAGAATAAATTAAAACAATAAAAAAAACTTCATGTTTCGGATGGACCATTCCAATCCGGGCAAAGCCACATTATTCGTATGCCGTTATTGTGACAAATGGGGTCAGGTAAATAAGCCACCGCGCCAGCATGAAATAAATCACACAGGGGCAATGATGAGGTACACTTGCAGTCACAGGACGAGTCAATATTGATACATCAGCAATCTCCGGAATCCTCCGTAAGATGTAAAAACCATTCACCTGATCCAGAGTGTAGCGCAAATCAAATACCGATAGGTAAAGGTACGCTAATTCTGAAACGGTTAAGTTTACAATTTTCGCAAAGAAAAAGATTCGTGATTAATTCTGAATAATCTGTACCAAATACTATTAATAACTAACTGATTAAATGATTATTTGTACGGTGATGCACATGGCTGAATAATCGATATTCTACTGAAATCTTGAAACTAATAATATATTTTTCGACGTTGATTTAACTGTACACAAATTTATCTTAATAAATAGATATCCAAAAAAGATATAACTTTCAACACGTATTTATACTAGTAAACGTTTACGACGTGTGTGGAGTTAAGCTATTTAGCAAGTTTAGTACATAGGTTGAATCATGCATCCTATTTAGTCTTTTTAGCACCCGTTTAGCCTATTTAACACGTTCAGTACATAGGTTGGAAAATACATGATAATTAGCCTATTTAGTTTAATTATTTAGCAGCCTTTTCAGCCTATTTGGGAGGTTTAGTACATATTTTGAAAAAAATAAATCCTAAAGCATATGTACCAGTATTGTTCGCCTATTAAGCGAAGTTAGCAAGTTTAGTACATGTCTGTTATAAAATACATCCTATTTAGCATATCAAGCATATTAAAAAGCCTTTCAACAAGTGTATTAAATAGGTTGACACAAACATCCTATTTAGGCTATTTAGAAACCTATTCAGCCTATGCAGTCTATTTAGCTTTTTAGCAATCTTATTGAATAGGTTGAACCATTCATCATATTATTAAGTTTAAGCCTATTTAGCAAGCCATTTGCATTTTTTTACACAACCAGTTTGTATGAACCGTTAAGTGCCCCTTTCGAAAAACAAGAGTTATCCCAAGGAAGTGACAGCGCACGCTGATCTACCTTCGGCTGCCTGTCGGGCTGACCTAGTTTCGGCCCAGGGTTTTAGTTAGGGTTGTCGTCAGGAGGACGTTTATCAAGCCTTTCAAGCGTAGTATACGCCATATCTACGGCATTTCGATAGGCAACTTTAAGGGCCCCTTTCGGAAAAACAAGAGGAAGCGACCTAGTGCACGCTAATCTCTCGGCGGCTGCCTGTCGTGATTACCTACTTTCGGCTCGGAGTTTTAATTATGGTCGGCATCAGAGGGACGTACATGAAGCCTATTTAGCGTATTATGCGATATATCGACGACGAGTTGGTATGCACCTTTAAGGGCCCTCTTCGAACAAACAAGAGTTATCCCCCGGCAGCGACCTTTTGCAAGCATATCTCCCGTCGGCTGCGTGTCGGGCTGACCTAGTTTCGGCGCGGGGTTTTAATTAGGGTCGGCGTCAGGGACACGTTGATACAGCCTATTGAGCGTAGTATGCGATATATCGACGACAAGTGGGTATGTACCTTTAAGGGCCCCTTTCGGACAAACACTAGTTATCCCCCTGAATCGACCTAGTTCGCGCTGATCTCCCGTCGGTTGCCTGTCGGACTGACCTACTTTCGGATCGGGGGTTTAATTAGGGTCAGCGTCAGAGGGACGTTCATGCAGCTTATTAATTGTATTATGCGCTTTAACCAAGACGAGTGGGTATGCACTTTTAAGGGCCCCCTTCGAATACACAAGAGCAATCCCCCGGTAGCGACCTATTGCAAGCATATCTCCCGTCGACTGCGTGTCGGGCTAACCTAGTTAGTTACCTATCGGGCTGACCTTATTTCGGCCCGTGTTTTAATTAGGGTCGGTGTCAGGGGGACGTATTAACAGCCTATTTAGCATATTATGCGCTATATCTACGGCGAGTGGGTATGCACCTTTAAGGGCCCCTTTTGGACACACAAGAGTTATCACCGGAAGTGACCTAGTGCACGCTGATCTCCAGTTGACTGCCTGTCGGACTGACCTAGTTTCGACCCAGGGTTTTATTTAGGATGGGCTTCAGGAGGACGTACAAACAGCCTAATAAGCGTTTTACGCGCTATATATACGGCGAGTGGATATGCACCTTTAAGGGCCCGTTTCGGACAAATAAGACTTATTCCCTGGAAGCGACTTGTGCACGCTGATCTCCCGTCGGCTGCTTGTCGGGCTGACAAAGTTTCTCCCCTGGATTTAAATGAGGGTCGGCGTCAGGGGGGGGGGGGGGGCGTACGTACAGCCTATTTAGCATATTGTGCGCTATATCCACGGCGAGTGGGTATGAACTTTTAAGGAACCCTTTCGGATAATCAAGTTATCCCCCGGAAGCGACCTAGTGGAGACTGATCTCCCGCGTTGATCATTACAAACACCATCATCACCACAACCATCACCTACACAACCACCTTCACCACCACCACCATCATCACCAACACCATAACCACCAACACCAGCAACATAATCATTTCCACAACCTATACCACCATCGCCACCACCATCAACATCATTATAACCACGACCACCACCATCAGCATCACCATCACAACCACCGTCACCAAACCACCACCACCACCATCACCTCCAATATCACCACCACCATCAACACCACCATAATCACCACCACCACCACAACCATCACCACCACCGTCATCACCACCAGCACCACCTCCACCGGCTAATTTGAAAAATCTTCATGGCATCCGTAAACGTTGTGACATCCTTCTCCAGCAGTGGAACCGGATCGTGAAAGAGTCCCATCTGACACGAACTAGTAACTGAAATGAAAATAAATTAAACACTACTTTATTGAAAATATACACTTTAGTATCATTTTAACCAACGATAATATTAAGGGGCGATAACAGATAAATAAAATAAACATGTATTAGCATATACACCGGTAGGTAAATTAGAATACGTCCATTTGCAAGAAAATGTCAGAGTTTACGTTAAACAGCAGCACTGAAAAAGGGATAAGATGATGTAAGACCTTAGTTACTGCCTTTAGTTAACCGTATTGCTGTTGGAAAACAGAACGAAAACGCTATCTAGTAGACTTGCTTTTAAGAGCTAAGGCGTTTTAACAATGCTTACGCTGACTCGGACGACTCGGACTCGCTGTACCAGCACCGTCGACCCGCGTCAGTGTTTACGCTAGCGGGCAAAAAAATTGTGTCCCTCGCAGTAAAACTGAGGAGCCTTGCCAGAGTTTGAGCAGACAGACACACAGACAGAGCGTCAACAACATTAAAACGTCATAGCTTTCTAGAAATTAAGTCGAATGGACAGTGTTGTCTTTCTGCGTACCAACAGCAGTACTGCTTACCATAGGAACTCAACGACAATCGCACATCACAATTATCTCTTTAATCATACCTGTCTAACGTCAATTTCAAAAAAAAATATTATCACTTATCTTTGTATTTACAGCTGTGGCAGAGATGACATTTCAACGATCCATACTTCGGTCTTTTTACTGTGACTTCCAGCAGTTGGTCATGGTGTATCCGATCTCATCGCGAGTTACTGTCTGTATCCAAATTAACGGACAGCTGTTCGAAAAAGATGTTAGAGATGACACCCATAACGTATATTAAATACAGACAAAGGACATGTCGCCAATATGTTTATCGAAATATATTGATTACATTTTTATAAAGTGTTCCAAAACACAATGTGATTTTTTTCCAAATTAGTTGCAGCGCGACAACCTTTTATTTACGATAAAAACTGTCAGTTTTGAAAGTTCAAAAGGAGTGGATTCCGTAAAAGTATTCATACACTTTGGGGCGCACAAGTGTATTGTTAAATGGCTATCGCTTTCATGTGGAAAACAACAAACATATAAATGTGTGTTTATGTTCTGCTTAAATTCGGTAATATACTCGTTGTTTTCAATACTTTTAGCGGTATTTTAGTCAATAAATTATTTTTTCGTTCTTTTCGTTTTACGTGATACATGTGTAGTTTTTTTCATTTTCCTCAACCAAACTTTTTAACACTAATCACACTTACAAGCACTGGATCAATTGCAAAGCATACGCAAATAAGTAATAAGTAATAAACATTTATATTTACCTAATCAGGCGAACTGCACATCCATTCATTTCAATGTCCCAACAACCATTGATCAACCCGATCAAGTTTCACACCTTGATAAACCACCTGATCACATCTGAGAAAGGTGTAACGTGCCACTAGCTAAAATTAACAAATAACGTAGTGGTGCAAAGAGGGGCACTGTCAATTGTATTTAATACAGCAATTATCAGCTTATTCACACAACTAAAGCATTGTGTCGAACTGATAATGTATGATTAAAAAAAGAATACTTTACACATTTTGTGAATTTAAGTCTGCCTTAACTGTAGTCCTATGAGCTAACCATAGGCTTGAAAGCGAATGTAACGTATAATTATTATATAAAAGTAATCGCTGAATAATATTTGGATGGCACCAGTCGAAGTTTAACGAATCCTTTAAACGTTAACACACACATAGTGATATATATTTTTTAGTTTGGCCGCACACTGTCAAATCGTCGATGGTATTTTTTTTACTTGATCGGACGTAGGTTATATACTGTTAAAATCATCGTCCAATTTAGAATAAGATCGTGGCGACAAATTATGCAACGAAAGCCACTGCGCAATGTTCAATAGACTGATACATGAAAAGCAAGAGTTTAGATAAGCCCACTAATCACCCCGGTGCAAACAACGCTGGTCCATTATATCAACCAATTATACAAAGATAGCTTACTGTAAATAATAACGATTCATACAATGTGTGTGACTTAGAAAGGATTATAATGGGTCAGCTTTATTTGTACCTGCAGATTAGTGTGTTTTTTAAAAAAAGTTCCTTTTCCGGGATACACATATTATCGTCAAGGTATCGGACGGCAACCGGTACAGTCATCCAAAGGCCCTTATTTTACGTGTGGCGGTAAACTCGATTAATCTTTTAGTGAATTTCTTTTGCAATAATCATGCATGCGCGACGACCCTCACATTCATATCGGTACATTTATACTGTTATAAAGATTGAAATGCATGCCCCAGTAGTTCATCACATGTATACATGTAAGCGTAAAATATATATAAATATAAACGTGACATTGACCTACCGGTCGCGATCCATTTCGTCACAACCCACTTATCAGACCCGCAGACTAGACGCACGCAAGAACGCAGGACAAATACATACATTTGATGAAATTTTGTGAAGTCAGCTCGGACACCGTTAGGCTGACGCAATGGTACCTCACATTTGACGTACGTTTATTAATTTAAATAACGACAGAAGTGGACTTGCGAATGATGCGGTTGACATGCTGCACCGTACGTCAGTCGGTTGCTGTGAATTATGTAGTTTACTGTAAACAACCTCGAATATACTACCAGAAAAGAAAACAAGAAATATCTTTTTGGCGTATATCCTGACTTTGAAATAAAGGTAGAAATTTGACGTTTCTAAGATATTAATTTAAAAACAAAGGTTTTAGTATTGCTGTGTTCTTTTTTCACCTGAATAGTCGCATATCCGCCGCATGAAATGTTTGTTATGAAGTGCACGAATATTAAACCACATAACAGTGTTCGTAGATACAAACGAATTTTACAACGTGAGATCACATCACATGGTTTATTATGAATTTATTTCTTCGTCATCGAACCATGTGGTATGTTGATATTTTATTAATACGCAGTGTTCTTTGCACACATTCAAATAACACGGTTACATCCGCGTCATGCGAAAATTGGTCTTATGGCATATGCGGAAAGCGTAGCTTAAGCCCAGCCTGCGCACTTACGCAGTCTGGTTAGGGGCTACGCTTTCCGCTATAAAATAGCACGAAATGTATCGTGATATCTCCCGAGTAGCCTATTCAGTATACATATTCTGACAAGACTGCGTGGATGCACAGGCTGCGCTGGAGCCACGCTGGCAGCATATTGCATAAGACCCATTTTCGCATTACGCTGATCTTTAAAAAAAATCATTGCGTCTTGTAAATGGAGCATAAAACCAAGATACATTCCGATAGAAAATTGAAGTCACACTGTCTTATTTATAGCAAACTGGCAATTGTCGGTAGCCTATTCTGGATTTCATACGTCACACATGTGTGGCTAGATAATTAAACGATTTCCCTTTTATCATGGATACTAATATTTCGGGGTTTTTTCCTCACAATACAAGACACATGTCATTTACCGATAGGTTTTCACAATATAAAAGACCATGATACTACTTTTCATAATAAAATACTAAAACAAAAACATAAAATAAAATCCTTCCAGATCTCAGCTTCGTAACCACGCTGAGGCACAACTGCCTCGGCTAAAATTGAAGACCAATGTTGAGATGACAAAAAAAAGGGAAAATTTATGTCAAAGAAAAAAAATCTATATACCAAATTTAGGCAATTGAGGAAATTGATGAATTTTAGAGATCCGTGAAGTTTGCACTGACATCGGAAATCGACATTCGACATTCGAATATCGAGCTGGGACGAATGTCGAGCCAGCTCTGACATCGACATTCGGCAAAAAAAACGAATATCGAGCTGGGGCGAATGTCGAGCCAGCTCTGACATCGACATTCGGCAAAACTCGTGAATATCGAGCTGGGACAAATGTCGAGCCTGGTCTGACATCGACATTCGGCAAAAGTCCCGAATATCGAGCTGGGACAAATGTCGAGCCAGCTCTGACATCGACATTTTGCAAAAGTCCAGAATATCGAGCTGGGGCGAATGTCGAGCCAGCTCTGACATCGACATTCGGCAAAAAGCCCGAATATCGAGCTGGGGCGAATGTCGAGCCAGCGCTGACATCGGTATTCGGCAAAAACCCGAATATCGAGCTGAGGCGAATGTCGAGCCAGCTCTGGCATCGGCATTCGGCAAAAGTCCCCAATATCGAGCTGGGACATTCGCCCCAGCTCGATATTCGGGAGTTTGGCCGAATGTCTATGCCAGAGCTGGCTCGTACATTCGCCCCAGCTCGATATTCGGGTTTTTTGCCGAATGTCGATGTCAGAGCTGTCTCGACATTTGTCCCTAGCTCGAAATTCGGGAGTTTTGCCGAATGTCGATGTCAGAGCTGGCTCGACATTCGCCCCAGCTCGATATTTTGGTTTTTTGCCAAATGTCGAAGTCAGAGCTGGCTCGAAATTCGCCCCAGCTCGATATTCGGGAGTTTTGCCGAATGTCTATGTCAGAGCTGGCTCGACATTCGCCCCAGCTCGATATTCGGGTTTTTGCCGAATGTCGATGTCAGAGCTGTCTCGACATTCGTCCCAGCTGGAAATTCGGGAGTTCTGCCGAATGTCGATGTCAGAGCTGGCTCGACATTCGCCCCAGCTCGATATTTGGATTTTTATCCAAATGTCGAAGTCAGAGCTGGCTCGACATTCGCCACAGCTCGATATTCAGGAGTTTTGCCGAATGTCTATGTAAGAGCTGGCTCGACATTCGCCCCAGCTCGATATTCGGGTTTTTTGCCGAATGTCGATGTCAGAGCTGGCTCGACATTCGCCCCAGCTCGATATTGGGGACTTTTGCCAAATGTCGATGTCAGAGCTGGCTCGACATTCGCCCCAGCTCGATATTCCGGACTTTTGCCGAATGTCGATGTCAGTGCTGGCTCGACATTCGCCTCAGTTCGATATTCGGGGTTTTGGGCGAATGCCGATGTCAGAGCTGGCTCGACATTCGTCCCAGCTCGATATTCGGGACTTTTGCCGAATGTCGATGTCAGACCTGGCTCGACATTCGTCCCAGCTCGATATTCGCGAGTTTTGCCGAATGTCGCTATCAGAGCTGGCTCGGCATTCGCCCCAGCTCGATATTCGTTTTTTTTTTGCAGAATGTCGATGGCAGAGCTGGCTCGACATTCGCCCCAGCTCGATATTCGGGTTTATTGCCGAATGTCGTTGTCAGAGCTGGCTCGACATTCGCCCCAGCTTGATATTCGGGTTTTTGCCGAATGTCGATGTCAGAGCTGGCTCGACATTCGCCTCAGCTCGATTTTCGTTTTTTTTGCAGAATGTCGATGTCAGAGCTGGCTCGACATTCGCCCCAGCTCGATATTCGGGACTTTTGCCGATTGTCAATGTCAGAGCTGGCTCGACATTATCCCCAGCTCGATATTCGGGTTTTTATCCAAATGTCGAAGTCAGAGCTGGCTCGACATTCGCCACAGCTCGATATTCAGGAGTTTTGCCGAATGTCTATGTAAGAGCTGGCTCGACATTCGCCCCAGCTCGATATTCGGGTTTTTTGCCGAATGTCGATGTCAGAGCTGGCTCGACATTCGCCCCAGCTCGATATTGGGGACTTTTGCCAAATGTCGATGTCAGAGCTGGCTCGACATTCGCCCAAGCTCAATATTCGAATGTCGATTTCCGATGTCAGTGCCAACTTCACGCACATGAATTTTAGGCACTATGATATTTGCAAACAAATATTATTCAGTACAATTGGTTCATGTTGAGGCAATTAATTATTTCAATTTAATAATAACTTCAATTGAATGCCAAAATTGCCCAGCAAAATGATTTGTAAAATCCGTATATTAAACAAAGCGTCGCACTGCTATAATCATGATGGACATCGGAACGTACCGAGCTAGAATCGGGTGTTTTACGGCAAGGTCTGGGTCTATTTTGGACCTAGACACACTTCGGGTGGTTGGCGTTTTCGGCTTTATTGGTATTCTCCTCTTTATGCCCGGCGTCGAGTTAAATCCGGGACCGTTTCAGGTGGTAAAACCTTTGTTTACATAAGAATTTTCAAATTATGAAATCCCGCTTATTAAACTTTTTTGATATTCAAGAAGTTCAAGTCTTTTCTTTTTAATAGTCAATGTAGTTGATGATAGAACTGACAGAAAATGATGACGCAGTGCTAAAACATAATTTTACACAAGAAAATTGAATGGCCAGAAACTTTACTGATTTAAGTTAAATATTTGTACCCCTCATGATAACCAATATGTTCCTGTGACGCAATTGGTAACGCGTCCTACTCTGGATCCTTTGACCACTATTATATTGTCACTGCGTTGGTTCGAACCGCAGTAGGTCCTGTTTTTTTCCAAATAACTTTCATCAATGGTCCTTTTTATATGTGCTTATGACTGAAAACGCTTTTATTTAATGTATTATGTAGCGTCCACGATTCCGATAATTTAGGTATAAAGTGTGGTTCAAATGGCCTATAAAACGCACCAGAGACGTTCTAGGTATAAAAAAAATCCGGGGGTGGGGGCATGCCCGGACTCCTCTAAAATGACCTTATATACTGCCTCGGCTAAAATTTTGGTCTGGCTACGCCACTGACAATACCTCGGGTTTTCTCCGAAAACAGCCGAGCTAAAAAAAGAAAAAAAAAATTACCATGTTTCAAAAATTATATATATTTCTTTTTGTGTGGGGGTGGTGAGGGGGGAATAATGTGGGGATGGGGTCATTTATTAGATGATATTTCAAAATTAAGAGAAAAAGGGGAAAAAATAAAAATAAAAATATTTTATTTTTTTTTGGGGGGGGGTTCTGGAAGGGGAGGGGATTCTGGGGTTGGGCGTGGGGGATGGTTTGGGTGGAGTCCATTGTGGTATGTCAGGTAAGTGTTGTTTTGTCAAAGTATGAATCAAATCTGATCCTAAATAAAGAAGTTATGGCAATTTAAGCAAAATTTATTTATTTTACATTGATATTCCAGGTCATTCAAAGGTCAAGGTCACAGTCAACTTGCCAGTTATGGTACCCTCATGATAGTAAGAAAGTATTTGATGTTTGAAAGTAATAGCCTTGATACTTTAGAAGTAAAGTGCATCTAAACACATCTAAACACATAATTTAACAAAATATTAAAAGTTACTAGGTCAAAAAAGGCCATAATTCCGTCAAAAAGCCAACCAGAGTTATGCTACTTGTCCTGTACAGTCCCCTTATGATAGTTAGCGAGTGTTCTAAGTCTGAAAGCAATAACTATGATTCTTTAGGAGTAAAATGGACCAAAACACAAAACTTAACCAAAATTTCAATGTTCTAAGTATAAAAGGGGCCATAATTCTATCAACATGCCAGTCAGAGTTACATAACTTTGCCTGCACAGTCCCCTTATAATAGTTAGTAAGTGTTGCAAGTATGAAAGCAATAGCTTTGAATAAAGTGAACCTTAACACAGAACTTCACCGAATTTTCAATTTTCTAAGTATAAAAAGGGGCATAACTCTAAAAATAATGCTGACAGAGTTATGCACCTTGACCTACACAATTGTCTTGTTGCCATAAATAAGTATTCCAAGTTTGAGTTAATTATCTTCGGTTGAAGTAATTTGACTTAAAAAAAAAATTAACCAACGTCGACGCCTGGGCGAGTAGTATAGCTCTCATTTTTCTTCGAAAAGTCGAGCTAACAACGGTAACACTATTGTACCACGTGGTTAGGTTATCATCACGTGGTTGGTTATGAAGGCAGGTGTTTGATTCAGCTATGCTGGTTCCAGTCAATTCTCTGCGCGGAGGTTGTGCACATGTATGATCACACATCTTAATTAAGCAAATCTTTTAACAGAAAAGAGTACCACAATGTACTTGTGGGTAAGTTTAAAAATAATGAAGCCTAAACATACATCTTATGTTCAACAACACACGAAAGACACTTGTTTGAATCTTCAACATATTGGTTACAATTTTTAATATGCATGTACCCCGGTATGTTCAAAATGTGATATTATTCCGATGATCGTTTAAAATTTTGTGTAAAAAAAATCAGATATTGTCATAAGTGCACAGGTTTTCGCGTGACATTTGGAATTCATGAATGGTTTATATTCTGATCCAGTGTGATCTAGAAGCAGTAAGTATTTCAAATAGTGTCGTCTAGAGTCAAGACAACTAGCTTCAACTCAGGTAAGTAAGCTACCATCATCCAGTGTTATGCCCTAACTAACAATGAGCATGCAAAGACAACGGAAGCGTTCTACAACAAACTGAAGGCAGTTGTCGCTGATCTACCAAAAACGGGCATTAAGCTTCTAATAGGTGACATAACCAACAGATGGGAAGGGACAAAACAGGGAAGGACCTTATCATGAGTATCCATGCCCTCGGAGATATGAGCAGACTGTTGCCCAGGAGCCCAATATCTTCAAATAAATATATAAAATCATGTTTAATGAGAGAAAAATTGACAAAGAGCCATGAAAAAAAATCCCCACCCTCTGATATTGGAATCATAATTATATCAGAGGGTGGGGATTTTTTTTCATGGCTCTTTGTCAATTTTTCTCTCAATAAACATGATTTTATATATTTATTTGAGCCAATATAATATCCTGGGCTCATATCCTATCCAGGGTACGTTTCTTTCACCTGTGTACTTAATGCGATGAATTGTGGTGCATCTTTAGATATCACATATATCTGCTTATATACATTTATTTGTAGATCGACCCTGTGTTATTAAATAATATATCGGAAATGTTTATCAAATGTATGTGGGAATGAACAATCGATTAAAAAGACAGACTGAGCGCGCACTTAGCCTGAAATATTGCGAGATGGTATTCACTGCGTTGATAAAGGGCACATACAAAATGCGTTAGTTCAGATTTAAAGTTTGGATATTAACACACAAAATGCGATTAAGTGCATTATCCCAGTAGGGTAACATGGGGAACCATAACAAATACGGGAATGAGGATATTCTTGACGACCAAATTATGCTTAGCACAATGCTGATACCGACATGATTACTCTAATGTGCAGTTGTAACTGGACCAAAGTGTGTAGCATGGTGTAGTATTCACTCTTATGTGCATTTGTAACTGCACCAAAGTGAGTAGCATGGTGTAATATTCACATTCGCACAGAATAGCGGGGATGTCGTTATACTCGTTCAATTCTCTCAAATAAGCAAATGTAATATTATGGTGTGTACACTGGCGATGAAGTTTTTTTTCTATCGCTATTAAATTTTTAATAGGTCAAAAGCTGGTTAATTAAGACAGCTACACCAAAAAAGGTCCAAAGTAATCGATTCAATTTAGAATATATCTCAAAGATTTAGTTGTTCCATTGGCTATTGAAATAGGTTAAAACCTAGGTAAGACAGCAACGCCGAAATAGCCTCAAGCTAATCGGCTTTTTTCAAAATAGATCTTCCGCCCGCAAAGACAACCCAATGACACATACATGAGCCGCGGCATGCGAAAATGGGTCTTATGCAAAACGCAGTCTGTTCTGGAGCTACTCTGTTCGCCATTAAGACCAAAAAACCTTTCGTGACCTAATAACAGACGGATTAGCTCCCAATCATAATATGCTCATGCCCACGCTTCTCTGGAGCGTCACTGGCCACAAATGGTTCAAGACCTATTTTCGTATGGCGTTGAACCATTATATACTGTTCGACTTGACCTTAACAAAATAAAATCGATACAATGACCATTAATGTGTTCCATTTTTATATATAAACTGCATGCATGCACATCACAGTTTATAATCAATAATCAGCACATTCTTGTGGAGCAATGACACAGACATTTACTCCTACTACTCTTATTGTGTGATTTGTTTAACTAATAACCTACATGTACAGTCCGGTGTTTAAATATTTATTTACGTTAAATTTCCGTATATATTCCGCCGCCTCACGTCCCTAAATGCTCTCATATTCAAACGAGAATGATGACTGACGCAATGATTTTCCGTACGTCTCCGTGGTTGAACGATTATTGAGTGCTGTGGATCGATGAATATTGAACTAATTAGGCGCGCTCTGGGAAAGGGGGGGTTAATGCATATGTGTAAAGTGGCGTACCGGATTAGCCTACTCAGGAAATCCACTTCACGTTTTTTATGGTTTTCTGTTTAAAGGAAGTCTCTTCTTAACTAAAATCCAGTCGAGGTGGAAAGTGTCGTCCCTGATTAGACTGCGGACTGCATGTAGGTGGAAAGTGTCGTCCCTGATTAGACTGCGGACTGCACATTCTTTGTGGAAAGTGTTGTCCCTGATTAGACTGCGGACTGCACAGTCTAATTTGGGATGACACTTTACGCCGCTTATGCATTTAACTACCTTTTCACATAGCGTTACTCGTTTTTATGTACCAATTGAAATCAAAACACATCTATCCCAGCAGTAAGAATTGAACCATACACAATACATCGAACAACATGTTTTATTAGTAACATTTAAAATAAGTTTATCGGATGATGAAAATTGACAGCTGACCCATATCCCTTCTTAAAGTTATCGATATCGAATGTTGTTTTGTAGTTGGAGTGGTAACGGCAGGAGGTGGACTTTCGAAAACGGCACTTTGTTTGCTATCAGAATCTTTCTTAGACAACATAGACACATCAACTTAAGCGATCGAGGGTTTCGGAAACAATTTTGATACAACGGAATTAGTTCGTAATAAAAAGCGCAAATCTTATCATCTTCATCGGAGTCCTCCGAACTATCGTCGCTACTGTCGCAATCGTCGCTTTCACATCTGAAATATGTAAGGGTTCCAACCTTTGAGCAATGAGGATGTTGCGTACCCAACCCGAACATCTATCACATTGTTTTTTAAACTACAACCATTTTCAATAAGGTATTTTGCAACCTTGATTTCCTTCGCCTGTAGAGATACAGTCAGACAACTTAAAAGTTTATATTGTGTACAGTGTTTAGTATCAATGTCTACGCCATGACTAAGCAGTACTCTTACTATTGGAAGCCATCCACACTTAACCGCTTCCACTAACATTTGTTCCATAGTTAATAAATTGTTTACTAAGCATATGTCGTTAGCATCGGATTTACCTATCCGCTCTAAAACTGCGTCCATTAGAAGGTGATTCGCATTATCGAAAGCCTCGTGCAGTACCGTTCTACCAGCTCTGCCGACCACCATGTCACCACCCTTGTCGAAAATAGCATCAACGAATTGTTGCATCATGTCAGCGTCACCCTTATAACTTATCAACGCTTCTAAACACGTTTTCCCGTCATCGTTTTCAATATTGACATTGGTATGTGCGCAGTCTTTAAGAAGGTAAAACGCAACTTTCGCTGAACCTTGGCGAAGAGCGTGATAGACAGCCGTATTACCGCTGTTGTCCGTCATGTTAACATCTGCACCATGTTGAATGAGAACTCTCGCCAGTTCAATGTTGTCTTGCATAGCCGCTAACATGAGCGGTGTGACGTCAAGTGTTCTGCAAACGTGACGACTGTTCCTAACGCACGACGTAATGTTTGGATTAGAGCCATGTCTCAGAAGCAACTCGGGAACGCTGTTATCGGCGAGATTCCACTGAGCTTCAGAGACGAGAAATAAAAATAATGGCGAGTGTCCCCATCGCGTCCTTCACGTCTACGTCTACTTGATTACTGTACTAAGTAACGCACAATCAGCACATGTCCCTTCACGTGCAGCAAGATGCAGACATGTCTGACGTTCATACAGCGTCAATGCATTTAAATTATGTGCCAATACATCATTATCATTCTTAGATGCCCCATCGGGTGCCCCATCTGAAGAAATATTCTGCGCCGCCAAACTTTTTAGCCGTTCCACGAGAAGCTTTAAAGAAGCCAGCTGGCCGCGTTTGCAGGTCACGTGAAGCGCTGTCAAGCCGGCTGTGTTATATGGGTAGCCACGAAACGTCTGTAAGCCAGTAAATACGTCACTCAAACACGAGTCGCTTTGCAACAGAGCTTCTAGTAAACCCGTATTGCCTGTGGAAGCCACGAGATGTAGAGCCGTCTAGCCCTCTCTGTTTTTTATTCTAACATCACACGGAATGCTCGATTGTGACGTCATAAGCATGACAACTAGTGACTCAAGTTTCTCACTTACCGATAAATGGAGCGCAGTCTGCTTTGTTATCGGATCCATTTTGTTCAAGTTACATTTTTCGTGATTGACAATTAAATCAACCAAAGAAACTGACCCCGTTTCAACAGCGCCTAACTGAAAAGCATGCGATGCACTTGCTTTCTTGTGAAAAACTGGCAGTGCTTTCCGGATAGCGAGTAAAATCGGTGGCTCTCCATCAAAGTCACGAGCGTTTACGTCACACCCGGCGTCTAAGAGCAGCTTGGTGATGTCATAATTTCGAGCCTCAATAGCGGCACAGAGAGCTGTCCCTCGCATCCCTGAAAGTCATGACTGCGTAATATGACTCTCATAATATAATGTAATGATCATTATTCTTTCGTTTTAATGTCACTATTATAAATATAAGAGTCATCATTTTCATTATCACGTTCTACGAAATAAAACAAAATAGTGTTCATTGCATGATTACGCGTATCCAATGTGCCCTGATTACATGTTTAGAAAGCAGTCTTATCCTATATGGTGAGATGTAAGATTATAGTTTATAATACATTACACAATGCCCGACTGCTAGTTTAAAAAGCTAAGTTCTGAGCTATGTAACAGATGTATATATTACCCAGCACCCGGTCCATGTTGGCACCGCCGGCAACTAGGTGGCGCACTTCCGGTACTAGCCCCAACTGGATGGCCCTGTGCAGCTCCTCGCACTTGTCAGACATGCCTGCAATAATATTATACGATACGTCATCTCATTCCACCGAATGGACATAATGTATGTGACGTAATTTTGGGCTACCTCGTGAAATAAAAGCTAACCCACTTTATCGTTTGAAACGTGTATCATACTTTCAACTCGATTTTAACGAAATAAAGCTCTTGCTAAGGAGAAAAATATATATTTGTCAACATCTCTATATTATTGTCTATCATTCAATTGAAATTATTGTGAAAAAAATGAAAACATGCTTGCCTTCCGAGATAACAATTTGACTCAAAGGCAAATCATAGATGCGGTGGGAAACAATATTTATAACCAGGAAAAGTGCTCGTGTTTACCCGAAGACTAAGACTACAATGGATTTCACAGTTTGTCAAAATAAAAATAAATCCAAAGGTATTTCACAGATTCAAAAAAAATAATTACCTATTACACGTCAGACTCATATTGAAGATGTATTTTTGTTTAAGAACAATCATTTTATAAATTGATAAAATTATAAAGCGTTACAAATTTTGAATAATTTGGAATAATAATGTTATTTTCTTGATAGTTGCTTATATAAAGTATCAATATACTGAGCTTTGCAGCGGCACAGATGGCCGAGTAGTTTGATCGCTACCCCTTTAATATAAGGATCATTGGTTCGAGCCCTGATGCGGTTGAAGTTTTGTTCTTTTTTTCTTTAATTTCATTCTTGTTTTGTATTGGAGATTGTTTGTTCCGATGCTTACATTTATCAATGTAAATCAGTGTTTTTTCATTCAAAACGGGTCCGGTAATCCCAATGGAAAAAGGATATATTTTTCCCAAAAGGGACATAAAAATTCCAAATGGAAAGTATAAAAACAATAGTTCTCAATATTATGTTCATCTCCCATCCATATTAGTTCAACCATAGTAAATATATTAATATAATACTGAAAACACGTATATTCTAAATTTTTAAGTATTTTTTAGCTAAACAACAACAACACTAATTTCCCGATTTTAGTCAAAACACCGCAAATTTTCCCAATCCAAATGGACCCGGCCCCATTCCAAAAAGGTGAAGAAACACACTGTAAATCATTTAATCACAGACTTCAAAAGCTTCCAAAATCTGTGAACAAGTCCGTATTATATTGCTGTAAATTTTGACAATAACATTTTACTACATGAACGTGTTTATATTCCTCAATAATACCACAAAATCAACGGGGTTGACAGTAAAAATAACGTTTAAGACGATGCTTACATTTGTGTCCGTCCTTTTGTTATGAAGTAATGTGAAAATACTGAGCTCAGGCCGGGGATTGAACCCACGACCTCCAGAGTGGTAGTCAGACACTTTAACCACGTCGCTATAGAGCTAGCCCAACAGCAAGGCTGTTGGAAGTGACCTTAGTTTTACTACACTCCTCCCCCTTTTAATGTTTCAAGGCACAGACACGCCCGCTACAGCATGTCTTGCTACCGCATGGCCCTCCCAGAAACCATTAAACAGCTCAGACCGACTCCCGCATTCACAGTACTTTTTTGCCTCGTCGCCATTATTGTGAAAATACTGAGCTCAGGTCCGGGGAATGAACCCATGACCTCCAGAGTGGTAGTCAGACACTTTAACCACGTCGCTAAATAGCTAGCCCAACAGCAAGGCTGTTGGAAGTGACCTTACTTTTACTACAGAAGTGATCCAGTTCGAGAGAATTGCATTTGCAAGCAAAGCAGGGCATAACATCCGTTTAATAAAATATATTTTCAACACACAATACGCATTTAAACTGACGTGTATTGCTTACTTTTCGTTTTCAACTGTTTATCTGTTTTGAGAACTAATCAAAGGTCCGGACTACCCGAAACAAACTGTAGTCAGCTCGCGAAAACATATCACAATGTCATAGCACATATCACCCAATTGTTTATCACTGGTAATATAAATAAACGACAAATCAATACATTATATTTCCATTATACTATTTTCATAAAGCAATTACACAACTGTATGCAGCAGCGTTGCAAACAATAAAAGAAAAACTATATTCACCTTGACAGAATATAGGTCGTTGTTATTGGTAAACACTCTCCAAGGGCGGTAATAACCCCTCTATCGAACCGTTCCAAATCATCGAAGCAGTTAGTTCCCCTTTTACTAGTAAATTTCCATGGATAATGTGATAAAAGATGATAGAAAATTCACAGACACAAACTTAAAAGATGTTTGTAACACATAAAATGCGTAACACATGTCGGACATGTTATCAACAACAGAAACAACAATTATTCAGCAGTAAAGGTTATACAAGCTCATAGCCTTATCGTGGACCGCTACAATTTAAGATATCTCTTGTTTATAAATATATTGGAACTGTCTCTTGTCAATACACCCAGATTAAATCAATCTGTATAATATATTTTTAAGCAGACTGTAATCGCTGCCCAATTATTGGGAGTTAGCATATTTGACTACTTTGTATTGTCGTCAAGTTTATACGGTTTATTCCAACGCTTCAAAATAACATGACAAAAAAGCACACTCGTTTATTTTTTATTGAATTATGTTAATGCAGTGCAAACAACATAATATAAAACATTCAACTCTTACAACAACTAAAACTTGGAACATATTAACATGCTAAGTGTCATGAAATTACCAAACTAAAAATAACTCTTTGTTCAAATTGTATAAAATGCCCCCCCCCCCCCCCCAATGTCCACGTTTAACAGAACAGAAAAGATCGTTTATTTGAAAATAATGGCCGCTGGCAAAAAAGGACAACATCTTAACAAACTATCAAAAAAAGAGGTGTGTCATAAAATCGTGTGCAGTACACTAGTTGAGTTTGTAAAGGAAACTGTTTTTCGTTCCAAGATTAGCATCAAGCTCACAAACACGGCATTCGCGGATTGAATAGGAGGTACTGGACAAGGTAGGCGAGTTTGTGAATTGCATGCATTCTGTTGGCAAGCAAGCCACACGCACTGGTGATGCTGATGAGTTCAAAGAGTCAATGGCATGCAATCCCAGGGGTGTTTTGATACCATGACTTCCAGAGAGAAACGAGATTTGCTCATTTGGCAGCGGCGTCAGTGGTCACTGGTTGCTAGGGAAGAAATGCTTTGCTCTCAGACTCGGTTCCACCATTGGGCGTTGAGAGAAGGCGGTTGGCAGAACACATGCTGATTATGGTTGTGGACACCCCGAAGGGAAAAATACTTTGCCGCCGCTTTGAAAATATCGCCTGGATGAGTTTTGACAAGAAGGTGCGGCTCTCGGAACGTCGATGAAGACCAACCCAAATAGTAATACAGTGCCATGAAGACAGTGATTAAAAACACGACTGTTACGAACGTTGCTGAGACGAGCGATGGTGGAGTGTAGTTAGAAAGAATTGAGGATAATGCCACGATCACACCATAGCTGAGACAGGAATCCTTGATCAAGTTCACGGCGAAACCAGCTGCTCATCCGAACTCTAGGTTGTGCACCCCTGCTCAGTGACCCATCATCGATGAGAAGGAGCAGTGGAAGAGTCCTGAAAGAGTCCCATAGAGAGCATTATCTTTGGTGGGCGGCGTCCAGAAGACGTGCACTTGGTGTATGAGACTTTCGAGCGGAACAACGGTGTTGCCATGAAATCTGAAGTCACTGCTGCAGCAGAACGCAAAGTCAAGGTTGTCACGCATGATCTATTCGCAATGCGACCATTTTTAAGCGAAGATGTAGGCACTTCTTCGCTTTCAGGGCAATAATAACAAGCTGCTAAAGGTATTCCACTTGACCTGGTTCAGAAAAAAGCCCAATGGGGTTCCGGGAATCCGGGTATCCCGGCTTTGAAGAGAACTCCCGTATCTTGGAAATAGGTTTCCCTCTGGCTTCCTTGCTTGGACTTCGCCAACATGTCCGCAGTCGTTTTCATTCCCACGCCATGTCCCAGAGATCTGCAAAGCATTAAGGAGGAAGTAAATATTGATTAACTGTTCCGAAAGTACAGTCAGAGTTGTAACACTTATCAGAACATTAGCTCTGTCAGGGCTTCAATGTCATCGTCTAAGGTCATATCGATGGCACTACCGGTGGGTGACATATGGGTTTTATCACGCGATTTTATCAAAGAATTTATAATAATATGCAATACGCTTTTTAGAGTTTTTATCTTTGTATTCAGCCTAGTGGTATTTGTCAGGTACGACGTTGAAGTTAACTTACAGCCGCAGAAATAGTTCAGTTGAATGTTTCACATTCTCCGCATCATCTTTTGTAGATTTGTTATATGATGTGAAGGATGGGTTAATACCTTTCATCGTCCATCTGTTAAAACCGCATTACATTGCTCAGCAGTTTTATTTGTATGAATTTGATACCATTATGCTAGTTGCATATCACGTATGATTCGGTTTTATCTGAACATTTTAAGAAAATAGAGGATGTAGCTAAAATGGTTATTTTTGATATGAATGTATTAGTTGAAGAATATGTATATAGCATGTATTGTAATTAAACATACGTGTACGTATATTATATGTTTGTATTGATGCACAAAAAACTGCAAGATTACTGTACGTATTTACACAACGCTGAAATTGTAAGCATGTCGTTACCTTGTGTTGTTTAAGTTATAATACCGACTGGATGGGTGTTTAGTGACGAAGTTTTAATGTTGTTTAATATAAATGGGCCGTGCACTGTGAAATAGGGGTTTAATACATGTGCGTAAAGTGTCGTCCCAGATTAGCCTGTGCAGTCCGCTTGTATGACATTTTTCGTTTCAAGAAAGTCTCTTCTTAACAAAAACAAATTGAGGCGAAAAGTATCGTCCCTGATTAGCCTGTGCGGACTGAACAGGCTAATCTGGGACGACACTTTACGCAAATGCATTAAACCCCCTTTTCACAGAGCACGACATGCAGCATTCATTTAAATGTAACTGTTTTGCATTTATTTAAATACTGGGCTTATTAATATGTAAGATAAATAAAAGTTGAACAAACCACTGAATAAAATGTCAACGTTTATTTTATTCGCCTATTTTTGTTTCGCATTTTAAACTTGGTTCTATTCTGTCAGAGGGCCAACAAACTTCTGTAAACTATGAAGTACAATTTATCTTCTAAATTATCACTACGGGTATATAAGTGATATATATTTTTTTATATTTCATATAATTATTTATAAAATATTTATTCATTAATTTATTTATTTACACAAATATTATACATCTAAATACAATGACGTGTAGCCAAAACAAACAATTTAATAATCTAAAGGTAGTTATAATTACTGTAAATTTAAATCTAATTTAAAAGTAAAAAAATAAATTAAAATACTCTGAGCTTTATGATGAAAAATAATAAATGCAAAACTAACCTTTAGCAAATAAAGTAAAATTTGTTTTCTGAAAATTAATACTTTCTAAAATTCTATTCTCATACCACTTTGATAAAAATGTTATAAAGAAAGGGACTAGTACTTGTGAAATTGATTTAAAGCTATTTATTGACTGACTTTACAAACACTGTCACAGTAAACACCACCACAATTCTATCTCGTCTATGTTATACATTTTGTATTTGTACGATGGCATGTTCTGCCTTACGTTTCTCTTGCCAGTATTTTATGATATGTTGTTCTATTTCCCGCTCATGGATCTCTTTCTTGACTATTGCGCTCTCGTTCGTCATCGCTAGTTCCAGAACACGTGGTAGCGCTCCGATGATGACGACAAAAACCACGTGCATGACCTCGGAGATCTCCGACGTGGGACCGGGAGCGAACGAAGATGTGATGTCAAAGGTCATCCCAACAAACGCTACTATGACTGTGATATGAAATACTAATGCAAGAATTTCTCTATGGACCGGGCGAAAATTCTTTACAATGCTCCAGAACAGCTTTTTGGGGATTCCGTGGGTGTGACCTACAGTCCTAGTTTTTGATGGAGATGAAGCACGTGTAATAGCGCTGATAACATTGTGCGGCGTGTCGAGAACAGTGTCGTTGATTCGTATGGACCTTATTCCTGTAACTCGAAGGTTAGAAATCACCAGCTGGCTTTCTTGAACTGATACATGATTCAGATTACGTTCTAGCATCATGGATTGCTCTACCGCCGTGGAAAGCAGGGCGAGGTAACCATCTCCAAAATCACGCACAAGATGAACCAGGTAATAGACAAAAACTACCGCAAAGAAGAGATACCCGAATGAGACCGATGGGTAAACAATAACGGCAACGAGACAGAACATTATAACCTGGCAAATAAATGAAAAACTTTGAACAAAAATTAGTAGGGCGCAATATACAAAGCATATGTACATTGCGAAAACAATAACAATAGCCAAAAAAACTGTAATTCCACGACGAAAGAAGTAATTGTCAAAGCTTATTTTATTCAGAAACGATAAAGATGCACCCTTTACCATGATGACAACGAAACTGAACAGCGGTACTGCATAGTATACAATACATATCAATATTTCAACTAGGCAAAAACAAGCCAGAACAGGAAACACTAATATTCTAAAAAGTATGTTTAGAAATGTGCGGTTAACAAAAATATCAAATCGGTGTTTCTGTATTTCCCATACCCTTGACCAAAATCCATTGACAAAAAGCATGCTAAAGCTGGCCTTAAAGAGGCGTGCCCCTTTTTCGTAGCCAGGGGCTGCATTTGTCCTAAAAAGGGCCAGCGTGAGTATGTCATCGGTTCCCAGTAACAGCGGGGAGAATTTGCAAGTGGTCGGCAAACCAATCTCGGTAACAGCCTTCAAACTTCTCGGAACCACGAGAAAAGCAATACCCAAAGCAAAGTATACGCCAAATACTGCAAACGGCCCGCCTAACAATGGTACAAACACTTTGGCACGATCATTTGGGTGGGCAAGTACTGATAAAAAGCCCATGGGCGTACCATGCATAGCCAGGTCAGCAACAGTAATTGTATGCTCCTTTACCCCGATGCCTTTCTGGTACATATGGATTTGAAAAGCAATCACACTGGTTCCAAGAATCATAAGCAGCAACCGTCGCACTCTGGAAAATGCGTAGGGGTATTTTCGCTTTATGCCTGCGAAGAGAGATCCCAATACGTAAGATACAGTCAGTGGGGATCGACCGTCAAGAAACATCCAATCGGAGTTCTCGTTATCAGCACTGAGGTCCAAGAGTTCGGCTCGGTCACCGTCTGCATTCTCCGATAAAGTTTCGTCTTCAGAAACCCAGGCACTCAAACGGAACAATAAAATTGGAAAGTACATCGCGAATACCACTCCTAAAATGTAGGGCCCGATCACCGACTGGTTCCATTTTTTCATTTGATTTTCAGAACAGTCTTGCACGTATGAGCTGTTGGTAAAGAAGTATATCGATGTGCAACATTTGTAGTTGATGAAAGTCACCGGAAAACCTGTGTACAACGCTAAATAGTAGACAACCGAGTCTCTTAATCCGGGCGCTTCTGCAAGGTAGCAAAAGTAATTCACGGGGAACTTAGTGTAGCTTTGCTTGGAAGAATTGTGGATCACTTCAACAAGAGCCTCAGATATCAGCACAGTGGCGGTTTGTGTCCCGAGTGTTATTTTACATTCTCCTTGTTGCTTACCGTTTAAGCTAACGTACGGCACACTGGCGGTTCGGTAAGACAAAAGGCCGAATGACAAGACACCGTGGTCAATGGGCCAGTTGAGATAGGGATGCTTTCCTCCAACAGACGTGTATGACCAAAACCAGACTTTAGCTAGAAAGACGTCGCGGGTAAAGTTCAAACGAGTTCGTGAATCGAAACCAATTGCAAACTGGATGAAGCAAGCATCAGTAGCTTCGAGACGACTTTGGAAGAAGCGTCGAGTGTGCTCAGAAGCAATAAAGCCTTCACAATCAGGAAGGCCTTCCGCTGTTTCCAAATGCGAATGTATATTTTCCGAAACATTTCCAATCTCACGTTGGTGTTCATTGTTGAAGAAACCGTTTAATTCGCCGTTGATTCTTAATGGTCTCGTATGATCGAACGATTTCTCTTTAACTGATTTTATCTCCGACGAAAACATATACTCCAGTAGATGGCCTTTTCTGGTTGTACTATCAACTTGGAAATTTATTGACGTTGTATTGGGCAAGGTGGATATTTGGAATCGATCACTGACATTGTGTCCTGGAGTTTTAGCGGTCGTCTGTTCTATGTCACGATCGTCGCAAACAATGGCTGACATCCAGAGCTGGAGCTGCAGCAATGTCGGCAACCACTTCATTATACCTGGCACAGCTACAAACGCAAAGAAAATGTTAACAGAAACACAAACCTTCAAGCATGGTTTTAAAAAAAGTAGGAACATAGTAGGAGCATGTTCTGCAAAACAAAAAGTATGACAAATTATTTATACTTGTCAACTAAACGAATATTAAAACGATACAAATTAGTTGAAGTCATTTTATTAGCAAAAGATACAAGATTTTTGGAACAAATTCCCTTATTATAGCCGCAAAGCGCGCTTAACGTCTGCGTTGTTAAAAGCAGTAATGTTTCGCAATTTTTACCTGATCTCTTCTTGGAACTACCGATACACAGATCAAATTTATTTTACTGAATTCATTCAACTTGCTATTGAAATGCTGCATAAAACAACGGTGCGGTCCAATTAAGGAAATTAAGTTCAGGACATCACGGGGCGTTGATGGTGTGAATTCATTTGGTGGGAACAATGACTTACTTACGGAAATTAAGTTTAGATCATCTTAAGACGTTCAAGTCGGCGTGTATTTACTTCCGCAGATTGATAAACAATTACTGTTTCAACAGGAACTCTTTAGAAAGCTTTTTAAAAGCGTCGCAACGGTTATTACTTTAAGCAAATCATTGATTTGAAGTGTTGGCAAGTGTTTTGCATAATACATTATGCGCAAGTCTTAAAAAGGCAAACATTATTTTCATACGTCACAAATGAAATAAAACATACCCAGAGGAAATGTTAAGACGCAACAAACTCGTACACGTGGCCAAACGGACTCTTATATTCAGTAGTACTTTGCAAATGGTTAACTAATTATACATGCTGCGACTAGAAGACTACTACGTTTTGCAAAACCACTCATTCTCCAAACTAAGATTTCAGTACACTTAACTGTTGTTCCCCAATACGCGATCTCGAATGGTGGGAATGCAATCACTAAAAATGTTTCCCACGTCAAGTATATAACGTCACTTTTTAAATCCATGTATTTAATATTGAAATGAAATGTGCAGTTTAATTGTATTCTTATAAGTGGTGCAGAATATTACAACAGTTTGAGGAAAATAGTTGAACAGAATACACAGAAGCGTTTGTCAAATAATGACGTTTCATTAAAATCTGTACAGAAATTGTAACGAAAATGCACTCAATTATTATTTAAAATAGTACTAAAAGTGTTTGGAAGCTAATTCGGTTATTGATACAATACTATTAGCTGTTGTATTACGATAGCATAAGTGACAAGATGGTGGGAAACTCGGTATGTCTTTATTGTAGTAGACATTAAATTAGCTATCCACCAACACGATGGTTATACATACTTCACAAACCCAATCCTCCGTAAGATATTCAATAAATCGTCTGCTTATTCAGAGTGTTCACATACCATTCTGTTGTGTGTGAGCAGTCTCCGAATAGGATGATCTCCAAATTTGGAAAGAGGTATATTAAGAATGTTTTGGGGCTTTATACCATAATTTCATTGGTCAAATATGAGGTTATTTTCATGTTCCATATTAGCGGGTCGTGGTGTTTATGAGTATGAATTTTAACGAGGAGGGCATTGTATGGTAATTAATATTATCGTTCTATTGATATTTTTGTATATTTTCTTAAAAAATTAATTCATCGACATTTTTTGTGAATGTTATTTTATTTTTCATTGCAGTTAATTGCTATTTTCACAAGTTCAAGTCAATTTCATTTGATCGAAATAATATAACATGTTGTTATGACACACATGTATTAAGATAATGCAGGATATATTGTCGTTTGCTAACCATACCAATTACATTGGTAATCACTGATAACCGTCGTATTTGTCGTCGTCGCCATACGTAAGTGTTTGCGTCTTTTAGACCTTTGTCATAATAATCAGCATTATCATCTTATCCAAAGACGTCATTGTCGACGTAGTTTTGATTGTCGGTGTCGGCGTTGTCTTGGTATATGTTGAAAAGAGACCAAACACAAGTTGAAAACGTGACGTGTTATTGCAGTGTATCACCCAAAGTTTATACCATCGGACTTAAGAAAGGTTTAGATCCGACGCCACACTTATGTTAATAAGTGGGAAATGTTGTGCTTTTTATAGTAACAGTGACCTTCACCTGAGTGGCTTCAAATGGAATGCAATGCTAAGTCTACAGGTATCCAAGCCGCACCCCAAAGTGCTGCATTATACCTAAGAGTTGTTGCGTTATACCTCAGAGCTGCTGCATTATACCTCAGAGCTGCTGCATTATACCTCAGAGCTGCTGCATTATACCTCAGTACTGCTGCATTATACCTCAGAGCTGCTGCATTATACCTCAGAGCTGCTGCATTATACCTCAGAGCTGCTGCATAATACCTCAGAGCTGTTGCATTATACCTCAGCTGCTGCATTGTACCTCATGGCTGCTGCATTATACCACAGAGCTGCTGCATTATACCTCAGAGCTGCTGCATTATACCTCAGATCTGATGCATTATACAACAGAGCTGCTGCATTATACCTCAGAGCTGCTACATTATACATCAGAGCTTAGTCAAGTTATTTAATTGAATTTTATTTTTTCAATTTTAAGTAACAAAACCTTTTTCCGACTGGCCCTTAATGCAAGTCATGGCTTGGTCTAGATGAACTCTTCCTGGACGAAAAAACACCAGCATAATAAATCCATCAAGACTTAAGCTATTGTAAGAAACTGGCCCTTAATGCAATTCATGGCTAGGTCTAGATAAACTCTACCTGGCCGAATAAATACCAGCATAATATCTCCATCAAGACTTAAGCTATTGTAAGAAACGGGCCCTTAATGCAATTCATGGCTAAATCTAGATGAACTCTACCTGGACGAATAAATACCAGCATAATATCTCCATCAAGACTTAAGCTATTGTAAGAAAATGGCTCTTAATGCAATTCATGGCTAAGTCTAGATGAACTCTACCTGAACGAATTAATACCAGCATAATATCTCCATCAAGACTTAAGCTATTGTAAGAAACTTGCCCTTAATGCAATTCATGGCTAAGTCTAGATGAACTCTTCCTGGACGAAAAAATACAGGCATAATATCTCCATCCTGACTTAAGCTATTGTAAGAAACTGGCCCTTAATGCAATTCATGGCTAAGTCTAGTTGAACTCTTCCTGGACGAAAAAATACCAGCATAATATCTCCATCCTGACTTAAGCTATTGTAAGAAACTGGCCCTTACTGCAATTCATGGCTAGGTCTAAATAAACTCTACCTGGACGAAAAAAATACCTGCATAATATCTCCATCCATACTTAAGCAATTGAAAGGAATTCGTTTTCCTTTTATTAGTAACAGTGACTTAAATCAGACCAGTCATCATATATGGTCATTTACCATACATAAATACGTATGGATGTCTTGGTGGTATGGATGTCTTGGTGGTCATTAATTGAATATATGTGGTAGTTTAGAGATAAGTAGTTGTTACAGGCAAAAACATTATCCTAATTTTCATTATGGACGCAAACCTTAACTGATTGTATAAAATACAAATAGGAGAATAATCCACAACAAAAGCTGGTCACAATTGTAAGTCTTGGTAAAAGAATGTCCATAAAGACCCTGAACACATATGTTAAGCTTTATTTCAATATCTGTAGAAGATACAGAGATACAGAGATGTTGCACACAAATGTTAACTTTTATTTTCTAAGTAAACTTAAGAGGCAAAAAAAGAACCGTGTAAATTACTGTTCCAATTCGAACAAAAACTTGAAATTCAGTGTTATTTGTGACTAGCAAGTTTTTGAAAAAGAAATGTAAACTTGGAAATAAAGTGGCTAGCCAATAGACCAACGTATTATGTGCTTTACTCAGGCAAAATCAAAACAAAAGTAAAACTAAAGTCTCTCTGAGTGTCCCTTTACAGCAAAATGTTAAACATCTAAGTCTTTCAGCGTGACTATTTGGTGAATGACCTTTGATGTCTGCCCGGGTCATTACCTCTGGTAAACATTGGGCTACCCACAAACCTGAAAGTTAAACATACTGCTTGATATTGACATACAAACAACATGTATTTCGGAAATAATTTCCCATGAATCAATGTTTATAAATCAATATACACATATTTGGATTTCTCTTGTGTAGGAAATAAACAATGTTCACTTAATACTTCTTCAGTAATCTTTAAGGTTCTATATCTAAAAAATAAAACCTCCCTTTTTGTACCACTTTCTCAGCAACAGTTTCAATGGAACTGTGAGCTTTATAACCAAGATTTTTTGTGTGCACTAAATGACCTTAATTGTCTTATTTTAAAAGTTATAGTATCTTAGAGATTACTTAATAAGACTTTAATAAACATTGTGTATTTCCTACACATTGGAACTCCAAATTGGTTTGTATTGATTGATAAACAAAATTCATGGAAAATTACCACGTTTTATCACAAATGTGCTTATGCAGTGCTGAAAATCGTGTGATTTTTTTAAAGAGAAAGTACACTGTATCATCCTTGATTACATGTCATTAATGCACTTCAAGTAACATGTGTTATAAATCATCTTGTAAATGAGCTGTTCAAGTGCATCATTTTATTTGTAACAATCTTGAGAGCCTTTTAGAAAAAGGAGTCACATGAAGTAGCTGACTACTTAGTGGGGATTGTTTGCAACAATCCGGTGATGGCTTAGTCATCCATGGCACATGCGATGTTTATCTCATAATATCATGCACACACAAATCTAGAGAACCTCTTTCAAATCAACACTGAATAAGGAAGTTAAGACACTCACAATCTGCTAAGGTTATACAGCTTTGCAGATAATTACTCAAACCCATCTTTTTAAATTTGTAAACTTATCCCTTTACAACTTAGATACATATTTTGACTCATTTTTAGCCCCTTTGAAAGTAAAATTTAATTTAATACCTTTATTACTAAATTTAAGTTCAAAATGCTTTATTATCAACCCTTAGATACTGATGAGCAGCACACAGCATAAAACCTGAACAGAATGCGAGTTACTCGCAGGCTGTTCTGGTTTTATTCTGGTTGCATAAGCCATTTTCTCGTTGCTTCTAATAGGGGAAAGGGATAGTCAACTCTATCACTATGTTACTGATTCTGGACGTTTTTGTCCGACCTCAAATGAGAAAAACCATCTAGAATGCCATTCTCCAGCTTACAATAGAAAACTATTTCAAAACAACTCATTTACTGGGCCTGGTTAGTAAATTTGGTGCAAGCAAGTATTTGTTTAACTAATGTTATGAAAGTATAGTTCATAAAACGATGACATTTTTTTTACAGACAAGACCATTCACTCAGAAATAGAATCTGATCTAGCTTTTCCTCTGTGTTTGACTCACCTATCTTCTTTCTTGAAACGGTTTCCCGCCCAATTTTGACCTCTCCACCCGCCTCTACCTCGGGGGTCAAAGCGGCCACCCAAGCCCCCAATGAACGTCTCTTCGGTCGTCTGACATCTGTCGATCATGACTGAAAACAATACAATCAAACTAGTAAGGGCGCAAGATCGCCAAGTTTTAAAAGTTAAAATAGTTGCTCAAACAAATTACTCTCATTCTTTTCTCTTTTTTGTTTGAAATGTTAAATTTCACAAACTATTTTAGTTGCCTCAATTCTATGCGACAGGCTGATGTAATTTATTATATTTTCTTTCAGGATTATTTCAGTCAAGCCTCATCAAAACAAGTCTGCAAAATTTAGAACAATAGTGCCTCTTTGTGAAGGAGATGTCATTTAAAAAATGTGTGTACTCATGACCGATACAAAAAACAAAGGTCGGTCAGAAAGTATCAGGAAAACTTCTTTATATCATTCTGAATATTGGACAAAAGAGCAGAAAGGAGATAACCATTATAACAGACACACCTTTCTCCAAATCGAGGATTTTCAAAAGGTGGTGTTGGTCTGTACATGTCTCCTTTCCTGCCACCTCTTGTACTTACTGACAAAAGTAAGTCCATTATACCTTCAAAATTAAAAACTGGACCCGAATTCACCAATTAATTTTTAGATTAAAGTGTAAAACTTAAAACCATGAAATCATACTTTTAAATTTTCATAGATACATACTAGTAATGGTGCTTTTAACATAAGGACAGAGTTCAGAGTTCTATATGAAGAATGATAAAATGAAGATTTCAATTCCCACCGTCTCTCCTGAATGTAGCGGGTGGGGTAAAGAAATGTCCCCTGCCACGATCAAAGCTACCACGACCCCTGTCAAAACCACCTCGTTCTCGAACAAACTCCTGCAAATGAGATTTACAACAAAGACTTCAAGAAATTATCTTCAATTATCTTGCAACCATGTTAAATACAACAATGTTTTCTGGAAACTGTTGGACCATAAACAGCCGGTTTGCTTTTGATGTTATTGATTTTAACTTATGGCCAGGATGGCAGAGTAACAAATTATGAGAACCTCAATAACAGTAACAAACATTGCTATGTTTAAGTTGCATTAATAAATGTATTCAAATTCAAACAGCTCTACTGAAGTTAACAGTATGTTAACTTTATATGTAAATAACATTACCTGTTACATGTTCATCCAACATGTTAATATTATTGAAGTATATAAAGGTACATACAGTTTAAATCCATTATGCTGAATATACATACATCTCTAAATGCAAAGATACCATCCGCTAGTTGTTGAATTGGCCTTTAAAGTTTTGAGCCACTGGGTCATGTAAGTTTAACTGAGCTTAAAAAGTGTCAAGATTTGGACCCTTTGTAAGCGATTGGAAATATAAATCTCTCTACCAACTACAGTTAAATCAGTTACATGTATATTTATCAGTATGAAATTTAGTGATTTTTAGAAAAATTACTAAGAAGTGGACACATAAATTTGTGGATTGCTGAAAAAGAAAAAACTTTGTGTTCGTCAATTCAAATGTGATTGTTATAAAGGTCTACGGATGGAGCCCAGTACATACTGAAAACAAAGTCTAATTTACTGGCAACATATAGGACTGGGCAAGTTAATATAATTAATAACACGAGCAGCGCATAGCGGGTACCAACGCTCCGCTGTGGGTGCATTTTTTAATTGAAAGCTTGTCAGAAGAAATTTTAGGTCACAGTGACCTTGACCTTTGACCTAGTGACCCAAAATGGGTGTGCTGTGTAGAAGTGATGAAGGTTTAGTTTAAACCTATTTATTTTAGCTCGATTGCATCGAAAGCCTAAGGCTTATATAAATGCTCTCGAGTCCGTTTCCTGGGCCTAGAACCAGTACTTGGTGTCTTTGGGGAAGATCGAAGGAACGCTCCCACGGTGGGGATCGAACCCGTGACCTCCCGGTCGCCAGGCGGACACCATATCCATTACACCACGGCGACCGTGATGAAGGTGCATGAACATATGAAGTTTCAAAGTTGTAGTGGGAAGCACTTTGAATTATGAGCCTATATTAAAGTTTTATATTAGAACTCACAGTGCCCTTGACCTTTGACCAAGTGACCGAAAAATGGGTGTGGCTTGTAAACCTCAGCAAGGTGCACCTACTTATGAAGTTTCAAAGTTGAAGATGGAAGCACTTTGATTTCAGAGCCAATGTTAAGGTTTTAGCACGACGCAGACGGTGGACGACAGACGCCCGACGCCAGACGATGAGATGGCTATGATAATACTTCGAGTTTTTCTCCGAAAACAGCTGTGCTTAACACTTGGGAGACTAAGTTCCCCCGGCGTCTGAGAGAGCAACATTATCAAAGCACATACACTGTCATGAGGCTGCCTGTCTATCACCACGTGTGAGGTAGCAACATTATCATAGCACATACACTGTCATGAGGCTGCCTATCTAACACCACGTGTGAGGGAGCAACATTATCATAGCACATACACTGTCATGAGGCTGCCTGTCTACCACCACGTGTGAGGGAGTAACATTATCATAGCACATACACTGTCATGAATCTGCCTATCTAACACCACGTGTGAGGGAGCAACATTATCATTGCAAACACACTGTCATGAGGATGCCTGTCTACCACCACGTGTGAGTTAACAACATTATCATTGCACATACACTGTCATGAGGCTGCCTGTCTACCACCACGTGTGAGGGAGCAACATTATCATAGCACATACACTGACATGAGGCTGCCTGGCTACCACCACGTGTGAGTTAGCAACATTATCATAGCACATACACTGTCATGATGCTGCCTGTCTACCACCACGTGTGAAGGAGCAACATTATTATAGCACATACACTGACAAGAGGCTGCCTGTCTACCACCACGTGTGAGTTAGCAACATTATCATAGCACATACACTGTCATGAGGCTGCCTTTCTACCACCACGTGTGAGGGAGCAACATTATCATTGCACATACACTGTCCTTAGACTGCCTGTCTACCACCACGAGGAAGGAGCAATATTATCATAGCACATACACTGTCATGGGGCTGCCTGTCTACCACCACGTGTGAGGGAGCAACATTATCATAGCACATACACTGTCATGAGGCTGCCTGTCTACCACCACGTGTGAGGGAGCAACATAATCATTGCACATACACTGTCATAAGGCTGCCTGTCTACCTCCACGAGAAAGGAGCAACATTATCATAGCACATACAATGTCATGAGGCTTCTCGTTTACCTCCGTGAGGAAGAAGCAACATTATCATAGCACAAACACTGTCATGAGGCTGCCTGTCTACCTCCACGAGGAAGGAGCAACATTATCATTTCACATACACTGTCATGAGGCTTCCTGTCTACCACCACGTTTGAGAGTGCAACATTATCAAAGCACATACACTGTCATGAGGCTGCCTGTCTACCACCACGTGTAAGGTACCGACATTATCATAGCACATAAACTGACATGAGGCTGCCTGTTTACCACCACGAGGAAGGAGCAACATTATCATAGCACATACAATGTCCTGAGACTGCCTGTCTACGTCCACGAGGAAGGAGCAAAATTATCATAGCACATGCACTGACATGAGGCTGCCTGTCTACCTCCGTGAGGAAGGAGTAACATTATCATAGCACATACACTGTCAAGAGGATGCCTGTCTTCCACCACAAGGAAGGAGCAACATTATCATAGCACATACACTGTCATGAGGCTGCCTGTCTACCTCCGTGAGAAAGGAGCAACATTATCATTGCACATACACTGTCATGAGGCTGCCTGTCTACCTCTGTGAGAAAGGAGCAAGATTATCATTGCACATACACTCTCATGAAGCAGCCTGTCTTCCACCACGAGGAAGGAGCAACATTATCATAGCACATACACTGTCATGAGGCTGCCTGTCTACCACCACGTGTGAGGGAGCAACATTATCATTGCACATACACTGTCATGAGGCTGCCTGTCTACCACCACGAGGAAGGAACAACATTATCATAGCACATACAATGTCATGGGGTTGCCTGTCTACCACCACGTGTGAGGTAGCAACAATATCATATCACATACACTGTCATGAGGCTGCCTGTCTACCACCACGTGTGAGGTAGCAACATTATCATAGCACATACACTGTCATGCGGCTGCCTGTCTTCCACCACGTGTGAGGAAGCAACATTATCATTTCACATAAACTGTCATGAGGCTGCCTGTCTACAACCACGGGGAAGGAGCAACATTATCATAGCACAAACAATGTCATAGGGATGCCTGTCTACCACCACGTGTGAGGTAGCAACATTATCAAAGCACATACACTGTCATGAGGATGTCTGTCTACCACCACGTGTGAGTTAGCAGCATTATCATAGCAAACACACCGACATGAGGCTGCCTGTCTACCACCACGAGGAAGGAGTGACATTATCATAGCACATTCACTGTCCTTAGACTGCCTGTCTACGTCCACGAGGATGGAGCAAAATTATTATAGCACATGCACTGACATGAGGCTGCCTGTCTACCTCCGTGAGGAAGGAGCAACATTATCAAAGCTCATACACTGTCATGAGGCTTCCTGTCTACCACCACGAGGAAGGAGCAACATTATCATAGCACATACACTGTCATGAGGCTTCCTGTCTTCCACCACGTGTGAAGGAGCAACTTAATCATAGCACATACACTTCCATGAAGCTGCATTTCTACCACCACGTGTGAAGGAGCAACATTATCATAGCACATACACTGTCATGAGGCTGCATGTCAACCACCACGTGTGAGGTAGCAACGTTATCATAGCACATGCACTGACATGAGGCTGCCTGTCTACCACCACGAGGAAGGAGCAACATTATCATAGCAAATACACTGTCCTGAGGCTGCATGTCTACCACCACGTGTGAAGGAGCAACATTATCATAGCACATACACTGTAATGAGGCTGCCTGTCTACCACCACGAGGAAGGAGCAAAATTATCATAGCACATACACTGTCACGAGGCTGCCTGTCTACCACCACGTGTGAAGGAGCAACATTATCATAGCACATACACTGTCATGAGGATGCCTGTCTACCACCACGTGTGAAGGAGCAAAATTATCATAGAACATACACTGTCATGAGGATGCCTGTCTACCACCACGTATGAGGGAGCAACGTTATCCTATCACAAACACTGACATGAGGATGCCTGTCTTCCACCACTTGTGAGGTAGCAACATTATCATAGCACATACACTGTCATTAGGCTGCCTGTATACCACCACGAGGAAGGAGCAACATTATCATAGCACATACATTGTCATGGGGATGCCTGTCTTCCACCACGTGTGAGATAGCAACATTATCATAGCACATACACTGTCATGGGGCTGGCTGTCCACCTCCACGTGTGAGTTAGCAACATTATCATAGCGCATGCACTGACATGAGGCTGCCTGTCTACCACCACGTGTAGTGTAGCAACAATATCATAGCTCATACACTGTCATGAGGCTGCCTGTCTACCACCACTTGTGACGGAGCAACATTATCATAGCACATACACTGTCATGAGGCTGCCTGTCTACCACCACGGGGAAGGAGCAACATTATCAAACACATACACTGTCATGAGGCTGCTCGTTTACCTCCGTGAGGAAGAAGCAACATATTCATAGCACATACACTGTCATGAGGATGCCTGTCTACCACCTCGAGGAAGGAGCAACATTATCATAGCACATAAACTGTCATGAGGCTGCCTGTCTACCTCCGTGGGGAAGAAGCAACATTACCATAGCACAAACTCTGTAATGAGGCTGCCTGTCTACCTCTTGAGGAAGGAGCAACATTATCATTGCACATACACTGTCATGAGGCTGCCTATCTACCTCCGTGAGGAAGGAGCAACATTATCATAGCACATACACTTTCATGAGGCTGCGTGTCTACCACCACGAGGAAGGAGCAACATTATCATAGCACATACACCTTCATGGGGCTGCCTGTCTACCACCACGAGGAAGGAGCAACATTATCATAGCATATACACTGCCATGAGGCTGCCTGTCTACCACCGTGATTAAGGAGCAACATTATCATAGCACATACACTGCCATGAGGCTGCCTGTCTACCACCGCGAGGAAGGAGCAACATTATCATAGCACATACACTGTCATGAGGCTGCCTGTCTACCACCACGAGGAAGGAGCAACATTATCATTGCACATACACTGTCATGGGGCTGCCTGTCTACCACCACGAGGAAGGAGCAACATTATCATAGCACATGCACTGTCACGAGGCTGCCTGTCTACCTCCGTGAGGAAGGAGCAACATTATCATAGCACATACACTGTCATGACGCTGCCTGTCTTCCACCACGTGTGAGATAGCAACATTATCATAGCACATACACAGTCATGGGGCTGGCTGTCTACCTCCACGTGTGAGGTAGCAACATTATCATAGCGCTTGCACTGATATGAGGCTGCCTGTCTACCAACACGTGTGGTGGAGCAACAATATCATAGCACATACACTGTCAAGAGGCTGACTGTTTACCACCACGTGTGAGGGAGCAACATTATCATAGCACATACACTGTCATGAGGCGTCCTGTCTACCTCCGTGAGGAAGGAGCAACATTATCATAGCACATACACTGTCATGAGGCTTCCTGTCTACCACCACGAGGAAGGAGCAACATTATCATTGCACATACACTGTCATGAGGATGCCTTTCTACCACCAAGAGGAAGGAGCAACATTATCATAGCACATACACTGTCATGGGGCTGCCTGTCTACCACCACGTGTGAGTTAGCATCATTATCATAGCACATACACTGTCATGAGGCTGCCTGTCTACCACCACGCGGAAGGAACAACATTATCAGAGCACATACATTGTCATGGGGATGCCTGTCTTCCACCACAAGTGAGGTAGCAACATTATCATAATGCATACACTGTCATGAGGCTGCCTGTCTACCACCACGTGTGAATTAGCAACATTATCATAACACATACACTGTCATGAGACTTCCTGTCTACCACCACGAGGAAGGAGCAACATTATCATAGCACATATACTGTCATGAGGCTGCATGTCTACCACCACGTGTGGTGAAGCAACAATATCATAGCACATGCACTGACATGAGGCTGCCTGTCTACCACCACCTGTGGTGGAGCAACATTATCATAGCACATATACTGTCATGAGGCTGCATGTCTACCACCACGTGTGAGGGAGCAACATTATCATAGCACACACACTGTCATGAGGCTGCCTGTCTACCACCACCTGTGGTGGAGCAACATTATCATAGCACATATACTGTCATGAGGCTGCATGTCTACCACCACGTGTGAAGGAGCAACATTATCAAAGCACATACACTGTCATGAGGCTGCCTGTCTACCACCATGAAGAAGGAGCAACATTATCATACACATACACTGTCATGAGGCTGCTCATTTACCTCCGTGAGGAAGGAGCAACATTATCATAGCACATACACTGTCATGAGGCTGCCTGTCTTCCTCCGTGAGGAAGGAGCAACATTATCATAGCACATACACTGTCATGAGGCTGCCTGTCTACCTCCGTGAGGAAGGAGCAACATTATCATAGCACATACACTGTCATGAGGCTGCCTGTCTAACACCACGTGTGAAGGAGCAACATTATCATAGCACATATACTGTCATGAGGTTGCCTGTCTACCACCACGAGGAAAGAGCAACATTATCATAGCACATACACTGTCATGAGGCTGACTGTCTACCACCACGAGGAAGGAGCAACATTATCATAGCACTTACAATGTCATGGGGCTGCCTGTCTACCACCACGTGTGAGGTAGCAACATTATCATAGCATATACACTGTCATGAGGCTGCCTGTCTACCACCACGTGTGAGGTAGCAACATTATCATAGCTCTTACACTGTCAAGAGGCTTCCTGTCTACCACCACGTGTGAGGTAGAAACATTATCATAGCACTAACACTGTCATGAGGCTTCTTGTCTACCACCACGAGGAAGGAGCAACATTATCATAGCTCATACACTGTCATGAGGCTTCCTGTCTACCACCACGAGGAAGGAGCAAAATTATCATTGCACATACACTGTCATGAGACTTCCTGTCTACCTCCGTGAGGAAGGAGCAAAATTATCATTGCACATACACTGTCATGAGGCTTCCTGTCTACCACCACGTGTGAAGGAGCAAAATTATCATTGCACATACACTGACATGAGGCTGCCTGTTTACCACCACGACGAAGGAGCAACATTTTCATAGCACATTCACTGTCATGAGGCTGCCTGTCTACCACCACGTGTGAGGGAGCAACACTATCATAGCACATACACTGTCATGAGGCTGCCTGTCTACCACCACGTGTGAGGGAGCAACATTATCATTGCACATACACTGTCGTGAGGCTTCCTGTCTACCACCACGAGGAAGGAGCAACATTATCATAGCACATTCACTGTCATGGGGCTACCTGTCTACAACCATGTGTGAGGGAGCAACATTATCATAGCACATACACTGTCATGAGGCTGCCTGTCTACAACCATGTGTGAGGGAGCAACATTATCATAGCACATACACTGTCATGAGGATGCCTGTCTACCTCCGTGAGGAAGGAGCAACATTATCATAGCACATACACTGTCATGAGGCTGCCTGTCTACCACCACGAGGAAGAAGCAACATTATCATAGCTCATACACTGTCATGAGGCTTCCTGTCTACCACCACGAAGAATAAGCAACATTATCATAGCACATACACTGTCATGAGGCTACCTATCTACCACCACGTGTGAAGGAGCAACTTAATCCCAGCACATACACTGTCATGAGGCTGCCTGTCTACCACCACGTATGAGGAAGCAACAATATCATAGCGCATACACTGTCATGAGGCTGCCTGTCTACCACCACATGTGAGGGAGCAACATTATCATTGCACATACACTGTCATGAGGCTGCCTGTCTACCACCACGAGGAAGGAGCAACATTATCATTGCACATACACTGTCATGAGGCTGCCTGTCTACCACCACGAGGAAGAGGCAACATTATCATAGCACATACACCTTCATGGCGCTGCCTGTCTACCACCACGTGTGAAGGAGCAACATTATGATAGCACATACACTGTCATGAGGCTGCATGTCTACCAACACAAGGAAGGAACAACATTATCAAAGCACATACACTGTCATGAGGCTGCCTATCTAACCCCACGTGTGAGGGAGCAACATTATCATAGCACATACACTCTCATGAGGCTTCCTGTCGACCACCACGTGTGAAGGAGCAACATTATCATAACACATACACTGTCATGAGGCGGCCTGTCTACCACCACGAGGAAGGAGCAACATTATCATAGCACATACACTGTCATGAGGCTGCCTGTCTACCACCACGAGGAAGGAGCAACATTATCATAGCACATACACTGTCATGTGGATTCCTGTCTACCACCACGAGGAAAGAGCAACATTATCATTGCACATACACTGTCATGAGACTGCCTGTCTACCACCACAAGGAAGGAGCAACATTATCATAGCACATACACTTTCATGGGGCTGCCTGTCTACCACCACGTGTGAAGGAGCAACATTATGATAGCACATACACTGTCATGAGGCTGCCTGTCTACCACCACGTGTGAGGGAGCAACATTATGATAGCACATACACTGTCATGAGGCTGCCTGTCTACCACCACGAGGAAGGAGCAACATTATCATAGGACATACACTGTCATGAGGCTGCCTGTCTACCACCACGAGGAAGGAGCAACATTATCATGGCACATACACTGTCATGTGGATGCCTGTCTACCACCACGAGGAAAGAGCAACATTATCATAGCACATACACTGTCATGAGGCTGCCTGTCTACCACCACGAGGAAGGAGCAACATTATCATAGCACATACACTCACATGAGGCTGCCTGTCTAACAACACGTTTGAGGGAGCAACATTATCATAGCACATACACTGACATGAGGCTGCCTGTCTACCTCCACGAGGAAGGAGCAACATTATGATTGCACATACACTGTCCTTAGACTGCCTGTCTACCACCACGAGGAAGGAGCAACATTATCCTTGCACATACACTGTCAGGGGGCTGCCTGTCTACCACCACGAGGAAGGAGCAACATTTTCATAGCACATACACTGTCACGAGGCTGCCTGTCTACCACCACGTGTGAGGGAGCAACATTATCATAGCACATACACTGTCATGAGGCTGCCTGTCTACCTCCACGTGGAAGGAGCAACATTATCATAACACATACACTGTCATGAGGCTGCCTGTCTACCATCATTGGTGAGGGAACACACAGCGCTGATACTTTTTTCCCACCAGCTATATGTTCATTCAAGTTATAACGTTGATACGTTATGATATTTTAAAATGATTTAAAAGTGTCAGCTATGTACCCACACATAGGTTGGTTTTACAAATTTACATATTTTCAAAGTCTACACTTTGGGCGCTTAATTAGCTCTAAGTGACAATTAAACAAGTTTTTTTGCTTTGATTTAGATTATAAATTTTAACATTAACAACACACACAACAATTTTTTTTTTGTAATTGCCAACATATTCATGCAACAGAACTTTACGAATTGTTGTTTTGCATTAAATACCATAGTTTTAAATTTCTGTGAATTATTCATTTATAATTAACTTTCGAAATATGTTTTCAGTCATTGTTGATTGTAGATCTGATTTATGATATTATTGTTTGTGTATGATGATTTTTCTTTAAATTAGCGCTTTTATAGTCATATTAACATTAAATTCCTTCATTGTAAGAACTTAGCAATATTGGGAAAAATAAATGATTTCATGTACACGATAATCACTAAACACTGTACGAATGCAATGAAAAGTATTTTTTTTTAATAAGATGTTTTCTGATAGACAAAATGTACAAATATACGAATTTATATGAATGCATGTTAAAACCAAATTTTAACACCTGCAGCTTGACATAACATTACATTTAAACTGTTCACTTTTATGTATATAACATAAATGTGTGTAATATACTACGAGGAAAATAAAATTAAGTATTGTTTTCGTTTTGATCCGTTGTTTCTTTATGTGCGTCTTTTTGATAATTTTGAAAAGTCAAGTGGACGCTTCTGGCATTAAACATGAGATCAATTGTGTATGACCAAGTGTATATGACTTACACCTTTGTACATTTACCTAGTGACATTGATTCATGGAATACGCCATCAGATAAAAACATCTTGAATAACTACATAATAATGCATGCCTTTCATAAACATATAATATCATTAACATGCTCCGCATTGGCATGGCATTCAGAGGTCCAAGTAATAGTCGAAGGCGAAGCTCCGCGTATTAAAACACGTCGTAGTACACCTGGACCGCTTCAGTTTCATTCTAGAAGATTCCAAAGAAAAATTAGTAGATGAAGTCTTCAGCTTAACAATTGTTTCTCTGATATGTTCAATCCTTTAAATTACAAACAACGTTCTTCTTCAGAGTCTTCTCCATTTACACCAATGTGTAGTATTATTGAAACAACAATGGCATAAAGGAGACATTCAAATATTTATCAATTGGTATATATTACCTGCGTGCGCGACACCTATGAAGTGCGCATGCTGAGGTATAGCAATAGCTATACTGTAAGCGTGCGATATCTATGATGTATGCACGCGTAAGCTTTGACGTGCGCACACGATAGCTATAACGTGCGAAAGATATATTTATAACAAGCACACGCGGAAGCTATTACGTGTGCTCGTGAAATGTATTACATGCGCACGCGATGTTTACGGTGTGCGCACGCGATATTAATGACGCGCGCAAGCGAAAACTATGACCTGCGCACGCAATAACTATGACGTGTACATGGCTGATGCGATATCTATGACGTGCGCATGCGTAAATAAAGACTAGCACCTGTGACAGCTATCGATTGATCACTCTATAGGATACTAGTATATGAAATTTTATTAATTGGTCTCTATAACGTGAGTACGTGATATGTATGACATGCGAATGTGTTAGGTATGACGTGCTGAAGCGATAGCTATGCCGTTCGCACGCAATAGACATGACGTGCGCACATGATAGCTGATCAATTAAAATACGTATGAGATCAGAACACCTAGCGCGTGCGAAAGCAATAATTAAATAAGAAAAGTTGTCGAAATTTAACTAGCGCACTGAGCACATTGATATGGTTTTGTAACGAATAATATGCTAGTAATGACTGTTTGTATTCTACAGCTAAATGATTTTATAGAAGGAAAGTATGGGTGTAGAGTAAACTTGTGTTTTGCATGCCTACCAGCCTTTACACTGCTACTACAATCACATAGCGGGCTACTATTTTAGCCTTCCATTTCCGGTTTAAGGTCATATGCAGTTAAGACTTCAAGACGATTTTACTCGTTAAAATGTATCAACATCCCAATTCTAATTTTTAACTGAATGAAAAAAAAAATCGCCAAACTGAACGTGCTCACGTGCATAATTCAATGTGTCCGGGCATTTTAAACGAAGTTGCCTTAAAGTATGACGCATTTGTGTGTTTAGGTTGAATTATTAAAATAAACTGTGAAAACAACTGTTGGACTATATTGATCGAATGATTTTTATAATGTAGCATCTACTCGATTAATGCGTTGTTAAAATTAACAACGTGTGTTGAACATTCGACGTATTTAAAGTCGTTGACTTAATAGAGTTTTGGATCTTGTGTGGTTCATTGTTCTTTTACTTTTCGACAAAAATTGACGTACAAAAACACTCTTGTGAGGAGATCAAGAGTCAGTAGAGAATTTCAATGCACGTTAGTAAAAATGTGTTAAAAAGGATTTGAAGAATATATGGTTAAAGACTAAAAGTGACGATATGGGCCGGGAGTATCTAGGTTTGAACAAAACCTGTCTGTGTTCTACTTTAGCGTGTAATATTAAGAAGGCTGATTAAATTTGAAGCGATGCATACAACGATATTTTGTTTTGTGACACATAATTTTGATATTACCAGGTAAAGTTAGATTAAAGGCCCGAAAAACGTTACGATCCGTAATTATAACCGATTTTTTAATATTGTATGCATATTTTATTTATAAAGGTTATAAAAAAAATTATATATTATGTTAGTTAACAACTTATATAAATATTTAGAAATATTAATGGGTCATCGCAACTTTGTTTTCTGCAATTCATAGCGAATGAATTCAGTGCTTAGGTCATGCAAATTAGCAGCAATCATGACACAACGTGTTTAAATGCACAGCAGTTGCAATTAATTCAGTGTGTTTTATTTTGTTACAAATTTATTTTCTTAAGAACAAGAGCTACGGTACACACACAACAAGGGGTATTATAAGAATGCTTTAAGTACTTGAAACGACTGACCAAAGGCATGCAATGATAACAATATTTATTTATATTCTACAAAAAAGATTTGCAACGATGGGAAAACTAAATTGAAAAGCAACTGACAGCGCACATACAACACGTTAAATTATAATTATAATTGCGTGAACTAAACCACAAAAGTCATTTTGTAAGAATTGCCTATAATAATGTTGCACTGACTTATTAATAGTTCAGGGGGTTTTCTGCCTATTTTGGGAAAAGGAGTCTGACCAAATTGGGCATTTTTTATCGACAAAATTGTCCATTCTGGGAATTTTTGCTTTGATGAAACAGCTCATTTTGGGAAAACATTGTGAATTTATCATGCTTAAATAAGTCAGTGGTTTAACAAATTAATTTGTTTTCATTTGTTATTTTGCCTTCTTTATATAAACACATGCAATATTGGGCATGTTCAACGTTTATTCAAGTACTTGTTTTTCAGTTACAGTTACACTCTGAGATAAGAACTGTACAGGCAAAAACTTATAGCAGATATTTTTGACCAAAACAAACACTGGTTAGTGTGTCATTTTTGTGTGTGCTAATTTATGGATTGATTGGACACTGGTTCATATGTGAGATAAATCAAGGCATAGGTCACTTACAGCTTGGCCTGGATATCTCTCACATATTAACCAAAGTATCGTATTTGCCTACATTTCAGTGGCTAGTTGTCATTTTGTTTATTATTGTTACAGTTGTCATTGTTATATATTAAGACAGTCTGTATTTTTTGGGTCCTTTGATGTAAATGTCAGAGATACCCTGGTTAGAAATCTTGTTGGCCTGGAACCTCCGTAGAGATTTCTGCCATGATAACACTTGACATATAGATTGAAAACTTTTAAAATCAACTGACTTTAAGTAAATTGGCAAAACTTAAAAATGTTAATCTTTTTATATCTTGAAACTTTAACATCAACAACAAATTAAATCATGTATTATTTTTACAAGTTAGACATCACCCATGAATATAATCATTGTGTAGAAAATAGTACATTTTCTTTTAAATAAAGCTGTGTTGTTTTTAGTGAATAAATAATTTATTTTTGTATGAAATATAAGATTTTTACAAAAAACGGCTTTTGTTCTTATTTTCACTGCAAATGATTATTCAGATTATAACAGATAAACCGATGTATTATTCTGCAGTCTAGATAAGAAATAAGTTGGACAAAAGAAGTGTTACTTGTTACATGCAGATGTATGACTATCCATTGTTTTTCCAATTGAAGATGAATCGTGGGATCCTAGACATGAAACTGGTTATAAACTGGTTATAAATGGACTGTGTTTAACTCATATATTGCAATGATGCACTGACATTGTATCCCATGCAAATACATGCATGTAAGCTTAACCCTATAAATAACTGTATAAATACTGCCTTTCTAGTATATGTGTATGTATATATTCTTTATTTATCTGATAATCACGTGTAATCACACTTTTAATTAAAAATAATCTATCTCAAATCATTCAGATCACAATGTATTGATTGTCGGTATGAAATAACATGACAGATATGGCCAGTGAAATATGGGAGGGGGTAATTCTCACGCATTGAACATGCTCAATGAGGTAACAATATTTTACGCGCATCGGACACTGTTCGAATTTAAATTATATCAACCAATTCAAAGGTGAATTAATATTAAGATTAAATGCGAAATGTAGACATGTTTATGCCCCCCCCTTCGAAGAAGAGGGGGTATATTGCTTTGCACATGTCGGTCGGTCTGTCGGTCCGTCAACCTGGTGGTTTCCGGATGATAAATCAAGAACGCTTAAGCCTAGGATCATGAAACTTCATAGGTAGATAGATCATGACTCGCAGATGACCCCTATTGATTTTGAGGTCACTAGGTCAAAGGTCAAGGTCACGGTGACCCGAAATAGTGTAATGGTTTCCGGATAACTCAAGAACGCATACGCCTAAGATCATGAAACTTCATAGGTAGATAGATCATGACTCGCAGATAACCTCTATTGATTTAAAGATCAGTAGGTCAAAGGTCAAGGTCACGGTGACCCGAAATAGTTTAATGGTTTCCGGATGATAACTCAAGAATGCTTACGCCTAGGATCATGAAACTTTATAGGTACATTGATCATGACTCGCAGATGACCCATATTGATTTTCAGGTCACTAGGTCAAAGGTCAAGGTCACGGTGACCCGAAACAGTAAAATTGTTTCCGGATGATAACTCAAGAACGCTTTTGCCTAGGATCATGACACTTCATAGGTACATTGATCATGACTCACAGATGACCCCTATTGATTTTCAGGTCAAAAGGTCAAATGTCAAGGTCACAGTGATAAAAACGTATTCACACAATTGCTGCCACTACAACGCACAGCCCATATTGGGGGGCATGCATGCTTTACAAACAGCCCTTGTTTCACATTTTCTTTCTGTATGTTTGTGGTCGAACTGATTTCGTTATGGTTTGTCAAATTTTCGCTTAGAATTGTTGTTTTGACCAATTTTTTTATTTCATTTATTTTTTATACTCGAGTGATAGAACTCAGGTAACTTAAACTACCAAAAATATTGCCAATTAAGTGCAAAAATTCCGGTAACTGGCGAAAATTATACCTTTTGCAGTGCAAGAAACCTTACATTTATTCATAAAATGTTAGATAATTGTAATACCTTTCATGCATACTACAAAATACTTAGTATAATATTCCTCCATGTGAAGAAACTGTTTTGCTCTTGTTTAAAAGTTGGAATGTCAGTTCTAGGACTTTTAACATTCCATATTCATGTAACCAATTAAGAAACATTTATTTTGTTTGATTAATCATACAGTTTGAAAAAGGCTTAAAACATGTATGGCATAATGTCATTATTGTTGTCAAACAACACTTTATTCTAATTGCTTGAAGTGAATATTTAGGAGTAAAATACATAACGATTGTTTGGTAGTACAAGAGCAGGTGATTTTGGTCATACTGATAATTATCAACCATATTTGTGTATAACATAGATATGATTGTTAAAAGTGTAAAATATTTACTAAACAAATTGTTTTGTCTGTGTTTAACATGGTAATTACAAGTAATCAACATTATAAATTATTTCATATAACATGAGACAAAAAATAATGCACTTCTTTGTATCACATTGAAGAAAAATAGAACTATGATATATATTTGTATATAAAAATTAACAATCATCATTTCCGTTTAGTAAATAACTTCTGTTAAAAACAACAATTTATCTGACATCAAAATTGATATTGAAATTTCAATGCATGTATTTTTTATATATGACAAAACATACATAAAACAGCTGAAGAAATTAAATCTCTTTGTATGACAAAATAACAGATATATAGGCTTAATAAGGCGTTTTGTGCATGTGTTCTCAAGTATGTGACACATGCACACAATTCATTATAAGCTTACAATGGATGACAAAATAACAGATATATAGGCTTAATAAGGCGTTTTGTGAATGTGTTCTCAAGTATGTGACACATGCACACAATTCATTATAAGCTTACAATTCAAACATCAAATTATCTGAATACTGCTTAGTAGCCAGAACTGAAAGACTTGAACTATTTTTTTCAAGGAAGAGGTTTCTCTCCTGGCTCAATTCATTACTGCGAACAGCCTCCGCAAGAAGTTTGTTTAATGTCCAGCAGCTCAGCAGAACATTGGCATGCTGAAAATAGAGATGTAAGACATATTCAAATTTGAGCACAGAGTTAAGATTTTAGATCTATTGACATAATTTGATTTCCAAGAATATGATTTTCAATTTTACATGCACTTGCCGCTAATCATTACAACAAAAAAAGACCTTTCGCCATAGAACTTATATTCTGGTACTGCAAACCTACTGCTCTAGGACCATACAACTATTTGGAAACATGTTAAAGAGTTTAAAAAGCATCGTAAAATGCTTCCAATTATTTCACGAAACGCAAAAAATATATATTTGTGTTTCGTGAATCGCGGTTCATGTACATGTAACTCCCTGCCTATAGCTCATTATAACAGTAACTTACGAAATCCGGAGGGCCAAGGTAATTATCGCGTGTCGACCTTCGAGGTCGACGCACGACATTAAAGCGGCATTCAAGCGACGCACCGTTACGTCACCTTCGTCCACTTATTTACTAAAATAATCGTGAAATTCGTTTAACGGTATTGTATCTGAGTTTTGTGATGTAGTTTTACGTTTAATTAATTTCCAAAACACACGGGGTGATTTCCTTCTCATGGCATTCATATGCTTGCTTTGATCAGTGTTGTATTTTCATTTTGTTTTCCTAAATGTATACTTATAATCCTTTTTCGATATAATCATTTGTTCTCGTGTACGCTCGTTTTTATTTAGATTATACTCGTATATAGCTCTTGTACATTGAGATTGTTTGGTTTTACATTCTTCGTTAAACCACTTTTGTTTATTTTTTATCAGCATCTATAAACCCTTTACTTTCAAGTTTTATAATGCTCTTAAAATACTGTTCTCCTTTAGAATTTAAGTAGCTCGAAAATTCTTCCACTAGGATATCCGGATCAGAGTTCGAATCAATTTGTAATAATAACATTTGTTCCAGATTATGTACATCGCACGAAACATCACGAAGGCGCGGAGCAAAAGTCAGCGGCGCATGATTGGAGCATTCCGTGTAATTGTTAACGGTAAAATTTATTATATCCTTAAAACTGGTACGCGGAGTTAATAAGTAATCAACTAAGCTTTCACCACATGTGAATAGCACGTTACTTTACCTATATTTTGATAATTATGTAAACGCCGGTTCACAATGCGAATATTAGTCGCTTTACATATATCTAACAGGTAGTCTCCAAATCGATTCGTAATTATGTCACAAGTCGAGTGTGGGATTAGGGTTTCAATATCTGGGACAGTATCAAAATCGGTTTCGCTTATATACCTATCATTTTCGATGTAATCAGCTTTATTTCCTGTTCGCGAGTTTGTGTCTCCAGTTAGAAATACCTTTCCTTTGGTTTGATAAAAAAAAATATCCCACTTTTACAGCGAATTCGGTTGATTTAAGCCTCGTTGATTAAATTTCATCTATAATCAATGGCACAGCTTTAATCAACGGCACGAAATGACGTCATCAACTGCCGAACCGGGACTACTATTTCCCACGCAACTCGTCACCTGTATTTGCCAAGTGCATCAATAATAAAAACATTCTTAAATGTTTGTCAATCTTAATGACCTTAAAACAAAGAAAAGTAGTAAAAAAAAACGTGTTTGTTGTCATTTATTGTCATAAAAACCTCTAGTATTAGGTAAATTTAACACTATGTTGCAAATAGGTTCTGTTGTTGTTGCGCCCCTTTGAAGAAGTCAGTTCGAGTTGCTCCCCTTTGACCGTAGAAAACAATCGTCTGGACCAAGAAATCCTATGTTAATTTACAAGCTGTACTCGGATATGCGTCCATCTGATTTTTCTTCAAGTTAGCACCCTTTCTACCTTGCAATACGCATAAATGACACTGCATCCCAGTGGTTCTTGCGTCAACAATTGGGTGTCCACAAGCTAGGCATGATGCTGAAGGCCATGGCAAAAGACGCCGGCTTTCTCAAGCACAAGAGATTAACGAACCACTCAGTTCGCAAATTCCTGGTCCAAAAACTTCGAAATTCAAACATTCCACCCACTGAAACCATGGCCATAACAGGGCACAAAAATGTCCAGTCCATAACCAATTATTCCAACATATATGTTGAACAGCAGCAAAAGTGTTCAAACATTCTTGCTCAGTCCAGTAAATGTAACAATCCAATAGATTCCTCTTGTTCACCTTCATGCACCGAAACTATGGCCGAAATGCAGCATAGAAAACCACTGTCTACCGTCGAACACGTTGATCTTGATGTTCGCCCCACCCAGTCACCAGGCACGAAAACGAAAAAGCAATCGCCAAGGCTCGTGCTTTTTGTTTTCTAAGCCTCGAATGATAAACCTGATCTATAATTAACACTAACCTATTATTCTCTATATATCAAATTCAATAGTTTGAAAAATATCATTCGTATACAAAGAGTGGGCATGGGAATTTTCTAGTGCAGTATATACAACACATAAATATATATCTGATGCAATATTAAAAAACAGTTTATCTAATTTAAGCAAAACAATGCAATCAATGTCATTTTTTACTAATGCAACACCTTTACTGATAGAGTCTTTAATGTAAATCACAATACCACCACTCGCTTACACTATATCGCTTACACTAGTCAGTTTGCTCCCGGGTTTGAAGTGAGGAATGCAAAAATAGTTACGAGGAATTCAAAAATAGTTACGAGGAATGCAATAATACGTTGAATTCCTCACTTCAAATTCGTGGCGGGGCCGATTTGTGAATTGTACGAAGCGTGTTCGATGGTGCAACCCCGAACATTCATGTATTTGTAATCGTCTCAACGGAGCCAATTTGCATAAATGTCACGAGTTTTGAATGGTGCGAGTATAAAATGAGACAAACAAGACACCGTTCCGTGTTTCCGTTGTTTCAATTGTCAGAAATAAGTCAACATGTTTAAATGTTCTGAATGTCTTAAAGAGTGTAAGTTCAAAAGGAACTTATACCGACATCGTCGAGAACGTCATTGTAATAATAAAACGTGGAGATGTACAGTAGGAAAAGGTCATTCAACCCTCAGGAGGAAAGGGTTCCTAAGTAAGCACCTGATCCTGTCCCACAACTATGACGGGGTATCGGCTCGAACGATGGCTATAAATGCCCAACATATTTGACATAGAAACAGTTATTATGAGGACATCAGCTCTGATGAAGACAGCTTATTTATGTGTGTCGAGCTTGACAACATAACCTTTGACCAGAAGTGTTCGAAATAAAACCCATTTATGCCTAGCATCTAGAAAAAAAGGCCTTGGCAAACAGCGTAGACCCAGATGAGACCCCGCATGTTGCGGCGTCTCATCAGGGTCTGCGCTGTTTGCTTAAAAGAATTTCTGTAAGAAATATTCTAAATATAAAAATAAGTATACTAGACATCCCTAATTTTGGAAATAAATTGATCCAATTTAGAATGATGGGAGAGTCCTCTTCGCATATTTGGGTTAACACATCACTGCTAGACCAGCCGGGAACTACGTCTGTTCCGTCAGCACCTGGTTATAACTGCGATGCATACGATAATTTCGACAATATCAATACTTCGTCGTCATTAGTATCGCCATCTTCAAGCATCATCTTCAGAAATATCTTAGCCGATGACGATGTTTCCGCGTGCGACGATTGTGCCGGCGATGGTGACGCTCTTGTCTCTGCCAATAACGTATCCGCGCGTGTCGGCGATGTTGACGCTCTTGTCTCTGCCGGCGAAATCTCCGAGTGCAACGATGATGGTGCCGGTGACGACGATTCCATGGCCGATGACGACGATGGTGCCGGCGATGGTGACGCTCTTGTTTCTGCCGGCGACGTATCCGCGTGTGTCGGCGATGGTGACGCTCTTGTCTCTGCCGGCGACGTATCCGCGTGCAACGACGATTCCATGGTTGGTTACGGGGTCGGCGACGACGATTCCGATTACGACGACGGTGCCGGCGGTACTGATGCGTCTACCTACGAGGATTATTTGGAAAATATTTCAAGCGACGAAGATGTGCAAGACGTTGACATTGTTTGTCCATCGCCTCCCTCTTCCGTGATTGAAATATCTTCGGACGACGAGGAGATAGCAGTAGAGCCATCGGAATTAAAAACGTTGTACCAAGTACACACAGTCACGTTAACAAAGAAAACCATGTTTCTTGGTGACAATGTAGTAGGAAGAAGTCACACAGTCGAACAGGACTACTTCGAAATCCTAAAGTGAACATTATTGAAGTATATTCCAAATTATTGCTACTGCATTTGGTTTTGCTTCACTGGTTTAAAGCTCTGGTTGCACGTTGGTTACATATGTAAGCAAAGTTGCGCTGTGCTCTACACTGTTTAATACTAATAATTAAATGCACGTCAGCCACGATATAACACTCGACATTTGAAGTCGACATGCGACAATCAAGATTTGAGTGTCGCATATCGCGCTGGGTTCTAGAAAAAAAATATTGCACAAAAAATCTAGACTGTCTACTGAATTGTCGACGGTCATATCGTGCGTCGCGATGAATGTCGCGTGTCACTTTGCATGTCGACTTCAATTGTCGCATGTCGACTTCAATTGTCGTGTGTCGAACTTCGAGCGCGCACTCGACATTTGAGCAACGCACGATAAGACGCGCTACGCACGATATGACATTCGACACTATATCGAGCAAATATCGCGCAAGTGTCGCATGTCGACCGGTGTTATAGTAAAAATTTCAAAGTGCAAGTCAAGGAGGCCCATTGCCTTATCGGTCAATATCACGCCCCGATCCAAGATGGACTACTAACGGAAAATAAGAGTATATTTATTTCAGGATATCTATAATGATGGTAAAATATATAACTTGTCGTGGCTTTTACACGTGAAATTTGTCAATCATTACCTACCTTGCTGTTGTTGTTGTTTTTCATAAATAAAGTAATTAGAGATCTACCGATTTTCCTTGCTCGCCATTGTTACATGCACTGGGCAATCATATATCGCAACATTTTTATGCATGTACGTGTCTGCAGTAAACTAATACAATGGTTTGTTCTTACAAAGTTGTGTAATGATAAGATATGTGCTTATTATAATTACAGCTATTAAATCACATATAAATATTTAATTGACTTTAATTGAAGTTATAGTTATTATAATTATTATTATTTTATGATTGCATATATCGGAACTCTAAGTAGTGTTTTTTTTTGTTCAACCATTGAACTGTTTTATACGGTAAATGATTACTTCCAGTGTGCGTGCCCCTATGTCATTTTACAAGTTTCCGAGCATTACGTCTTCTTTATATTAGAAAATATTACCGTAGACGGAGTACACTACGATTTTTCTGGAACGGAAGTTTCTTGAGATATTTCTATTGTAAATATATTGGCATATTTCAGGATTAACTTCCTAAGTAACATGTATTAAACTGGCTTGCAAATGCGCTCCTCTTCTATTAAATATTCTTGTAAATAAACTATGAACTTACAATGATGTTTTGTAGATTTAAAGAGATTTGTTCACATTTGTGTAAAAGTTTGAAAAAAAATGTGTTTTTTATTTAACCGCAAAATTAAAGCATATGGATTAACAAACACAAAAGTATTTACCCACAAAAAGAAAACACTTAAATTAACCTAACTTACTGGGACCTGAAACATGGAACTTAAGGGCTTTAGCTCTTAACGCCGCAACTGCTCGGTTATCTAGGCTTATGTACTCGAATGAGATTATTGAAGTTACTTTCTGTAGGCGATACGCTATTTTCCAAAAATAACGAGAAAGCGCTAGAAACGTGTTATACTTTTGTCTATTTCCGGTGAGTTTTTATCCCCCCGCCTTCTCAGTAACTATTGAATATAATACAACGATACTTCAAAAAATATATGTTCATCATCATACTGCAGTGGTTCAAGTGTATATTCTGTCGGAATGGACTTTGTTACCTCAGAGTTATGGCTCCTTAATTGATTGAAATTGAGACGTTTTGTACGTCCGGAGATTTTTTTTTGGTAACCATTGTATAAAATGTCATGAAAATTAAATAAATGTGTATTTTCCTACTGTGTTATTACACGTTGGAGATTCGTCTGGATTGACTAGGTAAGTCCAGAGTTATGACCCTGTTACTGGATTGACTAGGTAAGTCCAGAGTTATGACCCTGTTATTGGATTGACTAGGTAACTCCAGAGTTATGACCCTGTTATTTATTTAAATTAAGTAAATTTGCCTGTCCGAAACTGTTAATGAATGACGATTATATCAACTGTGATATAAGAAATGTATAATCATAATGTGGTAATGCACTAGCATGTTTTGTGGGGATCACCTATAAAGTTTAGGCCCATTATTTCATTGCTATTGAAGAATTTTGTCTGCACGAAGCTGTTGTATAGAATTAAATACAATACAAATAAAATGTGTATTGTCATATTTTGGTGTTTCTTAGACAAGATTCGTTAGAATGATTGTCAGTTTAGAGTTATAGATAGCCCTCTAATTGATTGAAACTAAAGGATTTTTTAAATTCGGCGGGTGATATCAATTATGTGCTTATTATTGATATGGATATTGTACATTCCTTTATCACAACAGACGTACTTTTTCTACCTTTATCTGGTACGTAATCGCTGCCTGCCACGCAGCAAATGCTTTAATCAACATATGTGGAAAGTTGTTTAGAAGAGATAGTATGGTCAATATGAAACTAACGCGACTATGAAATTGTGCAGTAAAAGATATATTGGCATGGGGTTACAGTTTCACAATACAAGGTCCCAGAGTTTTCCGTTTTGTCCTGGTTATAGTAATTAAAAGGAAAAGTGACATTTAAAAAGGCTCACAGAGGTACTGTTTTTACAAACAATCAAAATTGATATTATTTTTGTAAGCCGATAATGTTTTGCTCATATAGTTTAGTCATATAAATCGCAAATGATGTGGCTATTCTCCACAGAATTTAAACGAACCGTTATTTTATCATTTGTTCTTGCATACAAAAAGGGTCGGTCCGGTTGAAAAGTTGAAACAAGCAGCTTTTTATTTAATTTCTTAAAAGAACACGAACTATCACCATTGTTGCTTAATTTAGAGAGCATGAGAATTCGGATTTTATTTTATTTATTAGGATGCGTAAATGGTTGACATTAAATATAGAAAATATAAACATAAAAAGACCATTAATCATCCTAAACTAAAACGTAACTGTAACTCAAATCACATTGTTAATTTAGTAATTATCACGTATAAACTTTCAATGTAAAAATCAATATTCAACAACTTCAAGCACTCCACGTTTGTTGACAAACTATTTATTAAAAAATTAATCGTGTTAGAAAGAGGACTGTTTAAAAATGGAAATACGTGAAAATTTTCCACCACATAAAATCCTCTCATGAAAATAATTGATAATTATATTAAATTAAATTATCTTGGTCTATGCGGTTTATAAAACGGTAGTGGGTGAAGCCTCGCATTGGACGCACTTTTCATCAGGAGGTCGGCCTTAAAGATTAGAGGGAGTACTCGGGCAAGAACCAGCCGCCAGGTGTCTCAGTTGGTAGAGCCGGCGGTTGTGGGGTCGAGTCGCTTATAGTTACTTTGCTTGCGTGGTAAATTAAGTTTATTAAAAAAGTAACCTTCGTAATGAAGTTGGTCGGAGTCCCTATGGTCCTGTGTTAACGAACCCTAGATTGATATTTTAAGATTTACGAATGTTTCCTGAATGACAATATTTGTTTAGTTCCTGTGCAAAATGAAATAATGTATGCATGCACGGACAAAAACAGACGTACACAATAACAGGACGGGACGAAAGTTTCATTGAATTCAAACCCCACCCAAAACAAAGTGTCGTTCTGGAGCCGGCCTTGACTTTCATACACTTAATCTACTCTATTTGATGTAAGGAGTCTGCTCTGCAAACACGAGGGCGGCGTTTGCCCTGCACCAGAGGTCATGGTACCGGGGTTCTCGAAGACTTTACCTTAATGTGAGGGGACAAACAATATCACTTTACCGCAAATGCGAACGACCACTGATATTTTGACAGAAACATCGAGTCAATTCGTATTTATCGATGCTTTCTTCACTGAATTATTTGAACTTTAAAAAGGGACTTATGCACCGTATGCACGGATATTTCCACCTTCTCTCGCGATATTTCCGCTTTCTATCGGGATATGTCCGCAATACATCGGGATATTTCCGCTTTCTTTATTGTTTGTATCCAGAGGAACTATATTTTCTGAGACCATTTAAAGAATTTCCATTCGACGATGTAAACGACCACACTTTTTGTTAAAATGTTGATGTTTTGTTAATCAAATTTCCGTTTCCAACTGATTGATTACATGCATACCCGGTATATGTTAATCGCTTTAAAATGTCGATTTTGAGATCAAAGGAGGTTTCAAATTTGTGCAAAGATTGCCAACAATTGCCAAGTCGAACTTTTTAATACGTGAATGACCACACTCGGAAAGTTTTTCAAACGTTTAACAACAAATGTAGCAAAAGAATGAATCAAACCAATAACGGAAAACTTCATGATTAAGATGGACCATTCCAATCCGGACAAAGTCACATAATTCGTACGCCGTTATTGTGACAATTGTGGTCAGGTAAATAAGTCATGGCGCCAGCATGAAATAAATTACACATGGGCAATGATGAGGCACATTTGCAGTCACATCAGGGTATATAAATCTTGATACATCAGCAATCTCCGGAATCCTCCGTAAGATGTAATAACCCATCACCTGATCCAGAGTGCAGCGCAAATCAAATACCGATAGGTAAAGGTACGCTTATTCTGAAACGGTTAAGTTTACACTTGTCGCAAAAAAAGAATCGTGATTAATTCTAAATAATCTGTACTAAATACTGTTAATAACTAACTGATTAAATGATTAATTGTGCGGTGATTCACATGGCTGAATAATCGATATTCTACTGAAACCTTGAAACTAATAATATATTGTTCGACGTTGATATAACTGTACCCAATTATATCTTAATAAATAGATTTACAAAAAATATATAACCACTTTGAACACGTATTTATAAACGTTTACGACGTAAGTGAAGTTAGCCTATTTAGCAAGTTTAGTACATAGGTTGAATCGTGCATCCAATTTAGCCTTCTAAGCACCTTTTTTAGCCTATTTAGCCTAGTTAACACGTGCAGTACATAGGTTGGAAAATCCATGATAATGAGCCTATTTAGTATATTTAGCAGCCTTTTCAGCCGATTTAGGAGGTTTGGTACATATTTTGAAAAAATAAATCCTTAAAGCATATGTACCAGTTTTTTCCGCCTATTAAGCGAATTTAGCGAGTTTTGTACATGTCTATTATAAAATACATCCTATTTAGCATATCAAGCGTATTAAGCAACCTTTCATCAACTTTATTAAATAGGTTGAAACAAACATCCTATTTAGGCTATTTAGAAACCTAATCAGTCTATGCAGTCTATTAAAGCTTTTTAGCAATCTTATTGAATAGGTTGAACCATTCATCAAATTATTAAGTTTAAGCCTATTTAGCAAGCCATTTGCATTATTTGCACGACGAGTTTGTATGCACCGTAAAGTGCCCCTTTGAACAAACAGGAGTTATCCCAAGGAAGTGACATAGCGCACGCTGATCTACCGTCGGCTGCCTGTCGGGCGGACCTAGTTACGGCCCAGAGTTTTAGTTAGGGTTGGCGTCAGAAGGACGTTCGTCAATCCTATTAAGCGTAGTTTACGCAATATCTACGACAGGTCGATATGCAACTTTATGGGCCCCTTTCGGAAAAACAAGAGTAAGCAACCTATTGCACGCTGATCTCCCGGCGGCTGCCTGTCGTGATTACCTACATTCGGCTCGGGGTTTTAATTATGGTCGGCATCAGAGGGACATCAGATGGACGTACATGAAGCATATTTAGCGTAGTATGCGGTATATTGACGACGAGTGGGTATGCACCTTTAAGGGCCCTCTTCGAACAAACAAGAGTTATCCCCCGGCAGCGACCTATTGCATCCATATCTCCCGTCGGCTGCGTTTCGGGCTGGCCTAGTTTCGGCCCGGGGTTTTAATTAGGGTCGGCGTCAGGGACATGTTGATACAGCCTATTTAGCGTATGCGATATATCGACGAGTGGGTATGTATCTTTAAGGGTCCCTTTCGGACAAACAAGAGTTTTCCCCCGGTATGACCTAGTGTATGCAAATCTGTCGGGCTGACCTTATTTCAGCCCGGGTTTTAATTAGGGTCGGTGATAGGGGACGTATATACAATCTATTTAGCATATTATGCGCTATATCTACGGCGAATGGGTATGCACCTTTCAGGGCCCCTTTCGGACGACCACGAGTTATCAACGGAAGTGACCTAGTGCACGCTGATACCCAGTTGAGTGCCTGCCGAGCTGACCTAGTTTCGACTCGGGGTTTAATTTAAGGTGGGCTTCAGAGGGACGTACATACAGACTATTAAGCATTTTACGCGCAATATATACGGCGAGTGGATATGCACCTTTAAGGGCCCGTTTCGGACAAATAAAGAGTTATCCCTTGGAAGCGACCTAGTGCACGCTGATCTCCCGTCGGCTGCTTGTCGGGCAGACATAGTTTATTCCCTGGATTTTTAATGAGCGTTGGCGTTAAAGGGGGGGGCGTAGGTACAGCCTATTTAGCATAGTGTGCGCTATATCCACGGCGAGTTGAATGAACTTTTAAGGAACCCTTTCGGGTAATCAAAAGTTATCCCCCGGAAGCGACCTAGTGCATGCTGATCTCCCGTTGATCATTACAAACACCATCATCACCATCACCACCACAACCAACACCTTCACCACCACCTTCACCAACACCATCATCACCAACACCATAACCAACACCAGCAACATCATCATTTCAACAACCACTACCACCATCGCCACCACCATCAACATCATTATAACTAACACCAAAACCATCAGCATCACCATCACAACCACCGTCACCAAACCACACCTCCATCACCACCAATATCAACACTACCATCAACATCACCATCATCACCACCACGATCACAACCATCACCACCACCATCATCACCACCAGCACCACCACCACCGGCTAAATTGAAGAATTGTCATGTCATCCGTAAACGTTGCGCCATCCTTCTCCAGCAGTGGAACCGGATCGTGATAAGAGTCCCATCTGACACGAACTAGTAACTGAAATGAAAATAAATTAAACACTACTTTATTGGAAATATACAGTTTAGTATCATTTAAACAAACAAAAATATTAAGGGACGATAACAGATAAATTAAAATAAACACGAATTAGCATATATACCGGTAGGTAAATAAGAATACGTCCATTTGCAAGAAAAAGAGTTAACGTTAAACAATTGCAATGAAAAAGGGGATAAGATGATGTAAGACCTTAGTTACTGCCTTTAGTTAACCGTATTGCTGCTGGATAACAGAACGAAAACGCCATCGAGTAGACTTGATTTTTAGAGCTAAGGCGTTTTAACACTGCTTACGCTTACTCGGACGACTCGGACTCGCTGTACCAGCACCGTCGACCCGCGTCAGTGTTTACGCTAGCGGGTAGAAAAGTGTGTCCCTCGCAGTAAAACTGAGGAGCCTTGCCAGAGTTTGAGCAGACAGACAAACAGACAGAGCGTCAAAAACATTAAAACGTCCTAGCTCTAGAAATCAATTATAATGGACAGTGTTGTCTTTCTGCGCACCAACCGCAGTACTGCTTACCATAGGAACTCAACGCTATCGCACATCACAATTATTTCTTTAATCATACCTGTCTTACGTCAATTTCAAAAAGATATATTATCACTTATCTTTGTATTTACAGCAGTGGCAGGGGTGACATTTCAACGATCCATACTTCGGTCTTTTAACTGTGACCTCCAGCAGTTGGTCATGGTTTATCCGATCCCGTCGACAGTTACTGTCTGTACCCAAATAAACGGACAACTGTTCGAAAAAAGATATGTTAGAGATGACACCCACTACGTATAATAAATACAGACAAAGGACATGTCGACAATATGTTTTGTCGAAATCTATTGATTAAAATTATAGTGTTCCAAATCACAATGTGATTTCATTTTTCCAAATTAGTTGCAGCACGAAAAACTTTTATTCACGATAAAAATTGTCAGTTTTGAAAGTTCAAAAGGAGTGGATTCCGTAAAAGTATTCATACACATTTGGGCGCGCATTTTTAAAATGGCTATCGCTTTCATGTGGAAAACAACAAACATATAAATGTGTGTTAATGTTCTGCTTAAATTCGGTAATAGACTCGTTGTTTTCAATACTTTTAGCGGTATTTTAGTCAACAAATTATGTTTTTGTTCTTTTTCGTTTTACGTGATACATGTGTTGTGTTTTTTTTTTCATTTTCCTTAACCGAACTTTTAAACACTAATCACACTTACAAGCACTGTCTCAGTTACAAAGCATACGCAAATAAGTAATAAGTAAATAACATACATGTATATATTTACCTTATCAGATGAACTGAACATCCATTCATTTTAATATCCCAACAACCAATGATCAACCCGATCAAGTTTCACACCTTGATAAACCACCTGATCACATCTCAGAAAGGTGTAACGTACCACTAGCTCAAATAAAAAATTAAGTAGTGGTGCAAAGATGGGCACTGTCAATTGTATATAAACAGCAATTATCAGCTTATTCACACAACTGAAACATATATATTATTTATAATTGTCTCATCCACATGTACGTCATTACAAAACATAATATCTACAACATTATAAAACAAGAGATTGCCAAGCAATATGGTCCCCTACCAGTGAAACTTCACCAATGTCAGTAAAAAAAATATTTTTTATATTTGTTGCCATAGCAACCAGAATTTTTGATGTAGGAACAACATGAAATGACGTGCATAATCTCCATATTGCCATATATCCATGTTTCTAGTTTCATGAAAAAAATATGAAGAACTTTTAACGTTATCGCAGGATCCAGAAAAGTGTGATTGACAGACAGACTGACAGACTGACAGACTGACAGACTGACAGACTGACAGACTGACAGACTGACAGACTGACAGACAGACGGAGTGCAAACCATAAGTCCCCTCCGGTTTCACCGGTAGGGGACAATAAGCACACATGGCCATTCATGATAGAATTATAGGAGACAGCATTGTGTCGAACTGATAATGTATGATTAAAAAAGAATACTTTACAAATTGTGTGATTTTAAGTCTGCATTAACTGTAGTCCTATGAGCTAATCCTAGGCTTGAAAGCGTATGTAACGTATAATTATTATATAAAATAAAATCGCTGAATCATATTTGGATGGCATCTGTCGAAATTTAACGAATCCTTTAAACGTTAACACACACCTAGTGATATTTTTTAGTTTGGCAGTACACTGTCAGATCGTCGATGTTTTTTTGTACTTGATCTGTAGTAGGTTTAATACTGTTAAAACATCTTCCAATTTCGAATAAGATCGTGGCGACAAATTATTCAACGAAAGTCACTGAGCAATGTTCATTAGACTGATACCTGAAAAGCAAGAGTTTAGAAAAGCCCACTAACCACCCCGATACATGCAACGCTGGTCCATTATATCAACCAATTTAACAAAGATTTAAGTAATAATGATTCATACGGTGTGTGACTTAGAAAGGATTATTTGTACCTGCAAATTTTTTCCCCAAAAGGTTCCTTTTCCGGGATATTATCGTTAAGGTATCGGACGGCCACCGCTACAGTCATCCAAAGGCACTTATTTTACGGGCGGCGGCCTAAACTCGATTCATCTTTTAGTGAATTTTCTTTGCAATAATCCTGCATGCGCGACGACCCTCGCATTCACATCGTTACATTTATACTGTTATAAAGATTGAAATACAAACCCCATTAGTTTTTCCTTATATGTATATATGTAAGCGTAAAATATATATAAATATAAACGTGCCATGGACCAACCGGGCGCGATACATTTCGTCACAACCCACTTATTAGACCCGCAGACTAGGCGCACACAAGAAAGCAGGAAAAAACATATGAGTCGTGTTTTGGGAAACACTGGGCATAATGCATGTGCGTAAAGTGTCGTCCCAGATTAGCCTGTGCAGTCCGCACAGGCTAATCTGGGACGACACTTTCCGTCAAAATTGGAATTTTGCTAAGAAGAGACTTCATTTTAACGAAAAATGTCATAAAAGCGGAAAATGTCGTCCCTGATTAGCCTCTGCGGACTGCACAGACTAATCTGGGAAGACACTTTACGCACATGCATTAAGCCCGGTCTTCTCAGAACACGACTCATATATTTGATGTAACTTTGTGAAGGCAGCTCGGACACCGTAAGGCTGACGCAAGGTTACCTCGCATTTGACGTACGTTCATTAATCTAAATAACGACAGAAGTGGATCTGCGAATGATGCGGTTGACATGCTGCACCGTACGTCAGTCGGTTGTCGTGAATTATGTAGATTACTGTAAACAACCCCGAATATACTTCCAGAAAAGAAAACAAGAAATATCTTGTACACAAAATATTCGGCGTTTATCCTGACATTGAAAAAAAAAAGTAGAAAATTTACGTTTCAAAGTTATTAAATTAAAAACAAAGGTTTTTGTATTGCATAACAGTGTTCGTGGATACAAACAAATTTTACTTCGTGAGGTGCCATCACATGGTTTATTATGAATGTATTTCTTCGTCATCGAACCATGTGGTATGTTGATATTTAATAAAGACGCAGTTTTCTTTCCACACATTCAAATAACACGGTAACATCCGCGTCATGCGAAAATGTGTCTTATGGCATATGCGGAAAGCGTAGCTTAAGCCAAGCCTGCTCACTTACGCAGTCTGGTCTATAAAAAAAGCACACCATGTATCTCCAGAGTAGCCTATTTAGTATGCATATTCTGACAAGACTGCGCGGATGCACAGGCTGTGCTGGAGCCAAGCTGGCAGCATATTGTATAAGACCCATTTTCGCATGACGCGAATCTTTAAAAAAAATCATTGCTTCTTGTAAATGGAACATTGAATCATGATACATTCCGCTAGAAAATTGAAGTCACGCTGTCTTATTTATAGCAAACTGGCAATTGTCGGTAGCCTATTCTGGCATGCATAAGTCACACATGTGTGGCTAGATAATTAAACGATTGCCTTGTTTATCATGGATACTAATATTTCGGTTGTTTTGTCTCACAATACAAGACACATGTCATTTACCGATAGGTTTTAACAATAAAAGAACATGATTCTTCTTTTCATTATAAAATACAAAAACATCAACTAAAAACCTTCCATATCTGGAAGGATTTTCTTGTGATGGCAGATATTTTATGTGAGAGCATGGAACGAAAACTGCGTGAAGATTGTGCGCCAGCATAAAGTAAACTGTTACGGGGAAACGATGAGGTACACGTGCAGTCACAGCAATAGTGATACATCGACTATCTCCTGATAATCCGCATTATATGCAATAAATCTTTCTCTGATCCGGAGTCAATCGTGATACATCGACTTTCTCCGGAAACTCCGCAATAAATGCAATAAATCGTTCTCTGATCCGGAGTAAATCGTGATACATCGACTTTCTCCGGAAACTCCGCAATATATGCAATAAGTCGTTCTCTGATCCGGAGTCAATCGTGATACATCGACTTTCTCCGGAAACTCCACAATATCTGCAATAAATCGTTCGCTGATCCGGAGTCAATCGTGTTACATCGACTTTCTCCGGAAACTCCGCAATATATGCAATAAATCGTTCTCTGATCAGGAGTCAATCGTTCTACATCGCTTTTCTCCGGAAACTCCGCAATATCAATCGTGCCGCAATATATGCAATAAATCGTTCGCTGATCCGGATTCAATCGTGATACATCGACTTTGTGATTAAACGTCTCGTACATTCTCGTAAACATCGGTATTCGCTCCCGTTTGATGACAATCGAGTTGACCAAGTCTTGAGCTAGCTGCAACCTGTCAACGAGAAACGATTAACCCATTTATGCCTAGCGTCTAGAAAAAAAGGCCTTGGCAAACAGCGTAGACCCAGATGAGACGCCGCATGATGCGACGTCTAATCAGGGTCTGCGCTGTTTGCTTAAAAGTAAGAAATATTCTAAATTTAGAAATAAATATACTAGACATCCCTAATTTTGGAAATAAATTGATCAAATTTAGAAGGATGTGAGAGTCCACTAGGCTTTAATGGGTTAAACGTTCGCTTCGCCATCCTTTGGGCTTTCCATCGTGTACACACCGGTCTTACTGACCTGTGTAAATGCGCGCTAAGAATTGTGGGGAACGGACTATTTCCAGCATGGCGCTGGTAAACATAATAAACACGGAAGTGAAAATGGTTATTAATTATTATCAAAAACAGGCCCCATCAAACCGGGTCAGCTATAATATATTATTGGATGCAGGTTGTGCTTCAAAAGGAGCCATTTTTCACGCCAGACTATTGTTGTAAGACTCACTAAACACGTAACTAACTAAACACGTTGCAAGATAGCTAAAGAAACTTCAGCGTACAGTTTATATAGTATTGACATACCTGTACGCTGAAGCCAACCCCGTATCTATGGCAAGCGAAGTGCGCATTATTGCCTTAATCCACGGTTTAACAGTTAACTCTATAAATAAGAGACTTTGAACCCGGGTTCAAAGTGCCGTTTGCACATTAATTCCTTAAACCCGGGTTCAATAAAATTTGTGAGGTACAAACACGAAACCTGTTGGATAATAAAACCTCTCATTTTAAGACAAAAGAGCTAGATTATAGAGTAAAAATAAGTATAAAATTGGGAAAGCGACCATTCAAGGATCATGTGAGCTTCATCAACAGCAATGCATGACACAGTTATATCTCTTTCAAATGCACTCAATATTGCTGTTCCAATTGAAGTGCTCAGAAATGCTTCAGGATGGTCATACACCAATGAGTACTTTCCTTCAATTATTTCTTCTAAAGGCACATTAACACTGTCGCCCTTCTCAGGAATTCCGGACGCCCCCTTCCCCTAGATGTTTCCTCCCCAGACATTCCCCCCATTTCCCTACGACGATTACTCCACAGACGTTTCCCTCCGCCAGTTTTGTTTTAGTGCTTACGCCCCCCCCCCCACACACAATTAAATATATAATGGTTTGGTTTAAGTATAATCTTGATTTATGATCAAAATAATTATTTTGCTTATGTAATCTTTTATTAACTTTATATGAAGCAGCTTGTTTGTTGTTTTCTTTAGATTGAGAATTCATTATTTTTGTTAAACTGTTAAAAGGAGTGCATGTAAATCATTAGTAAGTGCATGTTTGTGTACTAGAAGAATACATGGAATATTCTCAAAATTTTACTGAGTATCTTATACATGTTGTTGTTTTTAATCCAATTTAATAGGATCAATTGATGAATATTTTCAGTTTGAGTAAACTTGGGCTGGGTTGTGGAACAGTAGTTATTTGTTGTTTTTAATCCAATTAAATATGTTCCATTGGTGAATTGAAAAATGGTAAATCACATTTATATTAATTTCAAAAATGTTCTCATTGTAACAGTTAAATATAATAAATAAATAAACTATGTAACTGTCAAAAATATGCATTCATATGTATATAATCTTATTATTGGATATCACTGATATTTTCATTTTTACTAGTAGCTAATTTAGACTAATTAAAACAGAATTGCAATTTCCTTGCAAAGTATTTCATTATTAATAATATACTTAGCAAACTTAATCAAAACATATTGATATTTTAATAATTTTAATAATTTAACTCAATGATATTTATGATATTTAAATTTGCCCCAAAAAACTAGGGTAGGTATATAGGAAGGAATTTTTTTTTTTTTTTTTTAAATTATCAGTGTTGACAGTGTAAAATATGTGTATAGCTTCTTTACATTTTATGACCTGCAATATATTATATGCTACTTTATTTTCCTATGGTAAGTCATTAAAGTGTTGTTTTTTTTTCAACTTTAGAATGTGGTAATCTCATACAATGAATGACTACCCCCTTTGAAGATGTCACATAATCTAAATTCATTTACACAATAGTTATAATTGTTTATTGTAACGTCACGCTGGTTATGCGGATACTTTGATTACATATGACACTTCGATACCAGATAACAACAAAAGCCACGCGCAAGAGGTAAGTTCATCAGTTGTTTTTATAGTTATATCATAAAGATATTTTTTTTAGACAAGGCGCATGGTCGAGTTAATAAATGGTGCATACTTTTCTATTGCAAAGAAAAACATCACGGAAGAATGGTAGATTTTTCCCAAAAAAATAATAAAAATTCGGTCGGAAAACAGCATACACTGGATGAACAGTAAACATTTCAACAAAATAAAACTACTTAGAAATATTGCAAGAAATTGTTTGATACTCCAGGATGTAGAGTAATCATTGTGCTTCAAGTACTGAAATGTTGATAGTATTTAATGAAATATAAACGAAGATAAAGCATGTTTTAATAGGTCGTATTTATGAAGTTGCGGATACTTAGATTCCCGATATAGGGCACTTCGGATAACAGAGACTTTCAACAAATTGGGCACTCTGATAATCGAGTTTTATTTTCTACCTGAAATGTAGTTCTGGCTACCATAACTTTAAATGTCGCCCCAAATCAACAACTTGATTGAAAGATTGACATTTTTCACATTTAACTGATATATTCTTTCACAAAATACTAAATTAAACATTTAAAATTTATCTATTCTGCTCTTACATATCGAGAAATACAGCGATGTGACAGACTTTCTTGAAATGTGAATCTCCCGAGATTTCACGGTCATCTCATGTTATTTCTATTTTTAGTAACATACGATGTGCTCAAGTGTTTCAAATTCAGAATGACATTTCCCGGTATTATAGATTATTCTGGCTTGTTTTGTAAACAAATTGTAGTGTAAATACATACTCAAGGTAAATAGTATTTAAAACTACCTGATTCACACTGAAATCAGTCTTATAATCCACCAGAAGTAAGTTGTTAATCTAAAATAATCGATTTCAGAAAACGAAAGTAATGTTTACAATTTCAGCAAAAAATGTCAAGGTCGATCCGTTAGTATCCAAATGAAAACTCGTCACGTGACAAAGCGACAATGGCGTCAAAATTGTGAATTTCAGACCGATGAGAGTTATTTACATCTATTGTAAGATGCATTTGAAACATTTGAACCTTAAAATATCCCCCTCCCCCCCATGCAGTAATTTATATTCATTCACCAATATACGTAGAAATGTATCCAAGAAAATTAGCTTTCTTTGATTTATAGCGTGACATAAATATGTTACGGCTCTGGTTGACTTTCGATATGGGCTCGGCTTCAGCGTACAGGTATGTCAATACTATATCAACTGTACGCTGAAGTTTCTTTAGCTACCTGAAATGCATTTATGTATATTATGGCTATTCTTACCAAACATTTTGAAGTACGAATCAATTTGCATTGTCAAGTCTGACACATTGGGAATCTATGCATAACATAATTAAACCAATGGCGTTGTTCGTTTTCAAAAATCTTATTACTATTAATTGATATAATTAATATTAAAAGTGCAAATTTTAAATAAGATTCAAATGCTTATTTCTGAAGTAATATATTTCAAGTGACGACCGAAAATAATTGTCTTAATAATAAACTTGTTTTTAAGTGGTAAATTGAGATTAAGAAAATTGAAAATACAACGGATCATGTGGATCAACACGACTGTGTTAAATCGAACTGATAGCAGGACTCTAGATAAGGGGAGCAAGGGGTCTTAAAGCGGCCAATACACCTCATAAAATCCTTTGTCATAGGTGCTCATTAGAATCGCATCATGAAGACGATACTAATGCGTAGCCACAAAATTTAAAAGAGATTGAAAAACTCCCTTTATATTGAGCTCTACTTATAGAAAGCACTTCCCTTTACACTTCCTTTTCCCTTTTATTATCATATTCCAAAGGGATAAGAACATGTTTCGGTAATTCGTTTTTCATTTACGTCAGTACATACATTTTTATCTATTGCCTGCTTACTATAGCAGTATTCCACAGCGAATTCTGCATTTCTGATTCACTAAATAGAGTGTGTTATATCAGGTAAAAAGTGTCGAGTTATCTGGAATCGAAGTGCCATTGTCTTTGAGATGATCGGATAAAGAAGTGTCCATGAAAAATTGGCATCCGACTCTTGAAACATTTGAATTTCCTCAAATACGTTATTCAACTAAAATTTAACATGTTGTAACATTAATGGACATATTGATCTTTTATTTCGATGAGTTGGCACGTTCTTGATTTATTTCCAAGTATTTGTATTTTGTTGAAATACGTACTGATCATCGAATTCATGACGATTATCGATGAAATTGTATCTCTTTTTTATAACCCACTGTTTTTCTTCACGACTTTCTTGCCCCGCAATACAAAGTATTATACCATTAATCGACCAAACAATGTGACGTGTCTGAAACCCAAATGAACAGAACATAAATGCAAAACAGCTGAAAACTCAACTCTCGCGCGTGGCTTTTGTTGTTATCTGGTATCGAAGTGCCATCTGTTATCAAAGTATCCGCATCCCGGCGTGGACATACTATTCTACTAATAATGACCATCAAAGAACATCAATGATGTGCTTTAGCTAAATTGTTCAATGATCTCAATTATTTAAAGAAAATTTTCTATAAGGTATTTATAAAAACAATTATAATTAGATTTATTTAATTGGTAAAATTTGTTAGTAGCTTCCCTAAAAACAACCGTCAAAGAACTTCAAAGCTTTGTGCTTTTACTCATGTATCCATATTTTCCCACTTGCATAATATTTCTGTTAATTTGCTCAGAACTGCCTTCAACACTTGCAGTGGTCTGACCACTTTGACAGGTATAGTCAAGCCAACACGCACTTATTCCTTGTTTGCTCAATGCATTGATTTGGTCCATCATGATACTGTTTAAGGGTGTCAAAATCAAACAAACTGAACAAGTCTACTTCTCTTTCAATACAAATGGAGTCACTTGAAATATCAAACTTTTCCCATAACCAGTCGGCAATATAGCCACGGCATCGTGTCTATTCAAAACATGAATCAGACACGCAGTGTTTTTTTTTCACCTACAGGGGAACGGCGGCGGGGCCCATCCAAAGGGGAAAACGCGTCGTTTCTTATGAAAAGGGGAAATTAAAAAATTCACTCTTTTATATGAAATGATATTTATTATATGAATACACATGTATTTATGAATGTAATATTCACAGCTGAATGTCTCTGTCCTTTTTCTTAAATATATATCAATGATTTGTTCAACATTAGTTTTCGACTGTTCAGCCTTTATGCACACTGAGTCTCAGTTTTCCTAGCCATTTTGAGTCTAATTGGGATTTTTTAAATCGATACATTGACAAATTTCAGCATTTTTTATCAATAAAATGGATCAAATTGTAATGTTTTTATCAACAAATATTGACACAATATCGATACATCAGACCATTTCCTGATCATTTTGGGAAAACAATGCAATTCATGTGAAAAGCCCATTTGGGATTTGGGAAAAACTAATTTAATATAACTTTTTATAACAATTCAAAATCATATTTATTTTAGTTATATACTTTGTTAGTTGTTAATGATATAAATTTGAGATATATTTATCATTAGACAGTTCTTTCAAAAAAAAAAAAAATAAATTCTGGAGGGGATTTTTTCTACAAAATTGGGAGAAAATTTATACTCTTTTTTTATGGGGAACGGCCCCGAAATTGCCATAAAAAAACACTGACACTCCTTCTGAAACTCGATCTTTAAGCGGTTTTGAAAACGCTATTTTATTGCAAACTTTCGTCAATAAAGGATCCATGTTGTTACAACCGAAAGTGAAAGTACAGTATAAAAAAAATGAATAAAGAACAAAATTGTTGAATACTAACGACATTTTTAATTGATGCTAACATAAGACCATAAGTCTGAACAAAATAACACTTAAATTTTAAATCATAACAATAATGTTTGCTTCTTAAACAAATTCTTGATTCATCCGTGAACTTCTTTGTGTCGTAGTCATAAATGCCTCCAAATGGAGGTGTGTGATGTCAGGGCTCAACATAAGCAGTTGTCCTATTGCCCCTGGCAAGTATAAGTTAGGTCGGGGCAAGTTGTTTTATAATCTAGTTGTCCTCCCGCGCAAGTTCAAAAAAGAAGAAAGAGCATTTATGTAAGACTTTAATGGGACTTAAATTGCTGTTATCATTTTGTTAAATATGCAAAAATATAAAAGGTTTTGTGGTGTATCATTTTGATTTTTATTAAAAAATATGAGATTTACAGTTAGTGTGATATTTCATGTTTAGGCAAGTGGCTTTACATTTTGAGGGTAGATTTTCTAAGAACTTGCCCTGCAAGGCAAGTTGGCTTTTAGGTTAATGTTGAGCCCTGGATGTGTCTTAGCATAGACCGTTCCATAATTTAGTAATTACCCAATTATCTCCCCTGAATACTCTCCGCGTCCGCCATTACACTACTGCCAAACAACCGGTAACATATATAAGAGAGCACCGATTATTCAACGGGTGAATTTCTTTCTTTTTGTACAACTTTTTTGTTTGTCATGCAAATTGTATGAAATAAAGTTTTTCTGCTAAAGGGGATGTTAAGCTAGTGTTATAACAGAAAAATGTTTGAAAAACGTGCATTTTTTAGGTATTTGTCTAGGAAAATAAACACGTTGAAACATAAAAAAAAAACATTTAATTAAACTAAATGCAATATTTATCATTTGATTATATGCATCAATCTTAAAATCGCGTAATCCTTTGCATTCCAGTGTTGAATTGCCCGTTTGTTCTTTATAATCCGATTATCTCGTTTTGATCAGATATTATCCAGACTTAACTAACAACATGGCGTCATCCCGGGGTGTCATAAACCACACTGGGTGGCAGATGACAGTCTGGTCATTAAACACAATTGATGATGCCACCATGTCTTCTATTTTTGGTAGTATTAAGCAGTCATTTGGTTTAATATTTTACCCCCGACATACTTAACAGTTGCGTTCATTAGATATGTTACATATTGTACAAATTAAAAGTTATATCCAATATAGAATATCAGAAATTGTACACCGTACTAGCCCGTTTAATCCCTGGTTTAATTTATGAAAAAAAAAGTATTTGATAATTATAAAATTTACCTAAAAACATAACATTTAACGTATTTAGCGGGTATCGGTTAATTAAAAATACGTCATTTCGTATGAAGATTTAATGTTACGGCAATGCACGAACGACATCATAAAAACAAGAAATTACATTTGACACGAACGGAGGTAAATAATGTTTAAAAAAAATATTAATATAGATATATGTGTGTTAAAATGTTAGATATTTGCCACTCATACTCACTAGTAACGAGTTTTCAATATACATGAATACACAGTTCAAATTGCATCATGTAAAGTTGTGTTTTTCAGTTGTATGTTAATATTCCTCAATAGCGTCATTCTCTGTACAAAACCCATCAAATTAAAATTACATGTAAATACTGCCATGCACATCGCTTTTAATAGGGCTTTGTGGTACGTTTATTTTCAATGCACCCCTTACACTTTCTATTACTCACGTGTTTATCACACTAACGTACTCATGCCATTCATAATTATATTTTTTATAATTAGATGTATTACTATTGTAATTTATTGAAGCTTTTCTGCAAAAAATATTACGGCTTATGCATAGAGCTCTTTGTTGTGTCAAATTGTTGGCCTTTCAGTCTTCAGATAATCTTTAATTTGATGCTTATGCCGCGTTTTTAAAGTTGCAAATAAATGTATTAATAAATTCGTTTTGCGCTTAATAATATATTTTTGAAATATTATTTAGGTGTTTTTTTCGGAGTTTTTTTGTGGGGATTAATTGACTAAACATTTGGTGTCGTTATCCATATGTTTTGCGTTACTTCAAAGACCTATAAAATACATTTTTTAGTATTTTTTAGCTTTATAGCTGTTAAATGATTCACAGATGAAAATATAGATATATCACATAGACCACATTCTCTTCATCCTCCGAATAATCACATAAAAGGTCGTCAAGATCAATATCACTCTCTCATGATAAAAAGCTCGTTTTTTAACGTGACAAAATTTCATCTAAAAAAAAAATAAATATAAATCCAAACCACAATTTTTTATCTTTGATATCAGTTAGAACAAGAAAAATAATGGAAGGCGTATCAAAAATATCATACCGTACTTAATATAATATGTTATGATTTTGGAATGTAGATTTTTACCAAATGAGACCAATTACAAACAATTAGCGGTAATTAATTGCGCGAGAATCTTTAATAAGTATTAATTAAAATATAAAGTGCTTGATGTTGCGGCTATTAACATCAACACAACAATACATGCGTGAATTGTTTGTGAAACGTTAAAAGTAACAAGTCTAATCAAAGACATAGTATGAGCGACTGAACCGGCACATTTTCGCCGATGATTACCACTTGATTACAGATATAAAAAAAAAACAAATACACGAAAGCATTTTAAAATTTTATTTGTAACAATCAATCTCATCTTCAAACAATCATTTAAACAACAAAAATGTGATAATCGCCTCACATTAATTCATTAAGTAATTTATTTATCCGACAACGGTAAAGCGGGTATTCTCTACGTCTTTGGCTTTTGGAATCGCAGACTCGCACCAGTTAGCAGCAGTGTAATGGCGGACAGTCACGTGACTGACAATATGGCGGCGGTCAATTTATCGATTATGGAACGGTCTATAGAGGTGACAATATAGTAGTGACGTCACCATCTATGTATAGAATGGTTGACCAATAATAAAAATGAAGTTCGAATCATCCGGGGTTTGTCGGCATGGATATCGAGCTGCGCCGTTTGGCGTAAACGTCATAACGCGCGCTTTTGTAACGTGTACACACGTTAGATTTTGACGATTTTGTTCAAATTTTACACTTTAAAGTAAAATTTGTATATCAGCGCATACGTTAACCATTTCATTTTACATGTGCCGTTGCGGGGCTCTATTTTCTCAATTCCACGTATTGTTCTATTTACTATTTTGGTTAACAAATGCGCTGAAAGTCTACACAACTTTTTTGTTTTTTAATTGTTCACAGATGTAATTAATGACAGACCATAAAATCAAACTCGGCTTAATATAACATTTCACTAGGCTACATGTCAATATTTCCGACCCTCCCATTTTCTATACATAATCGATTATTATGTTGTGTGTAAACATTATTACACATACATATGGCGCAAACATGCTGGCCGGACATCGATCGAAGGTCATAATATAATTATTTAAATCAAATATTTCATTGAATTAGACGAAAAAACAACAGTCCCGTAAAAGGTAACCATATTAAGATTCATTGTGGGGTTTTTTAAATTTCAAATCGATACCATTTCCATTAAATTTTCACTTACGCCCAATACACATAGATCTATTGTTGGAAAAAAACACACAGACAAATGTGTGGAGAAAAAATGACGTTACCTTACGATGGTCGTTGATCTCGATCCAGTAAATACATATATTTTGCACCTAACGTCATGTAGCCGAAGGAAACCACCAGCAGGGCAGAACATTAATGTTCTTTATATATACAAGTGGGCACAGTGTGTTGGGATGAGGAGGGGTATGCCCTGTAAGCATTGGGCGCATATTCCTAATTGCAGCAATACAAAGGTTGTACGGCGCCACAGTGATTTCTACTGCCCCTGCTGTGCCTCACCAGCTCACCATGAAGAATCAAAACTGTTGGGGATTTGTGAATGGTCATTGTTGCGAACATTGTTAACATTTAATTTCACATTCAATTTATAATAGTTTCAAGCTATTGATATGTTGTTACAGTTTTTAAATGTTTTTCTCAACGAAACTCATCCCATTCCATTACTAAATATATCAAGTGTACAAAAACTATTAATTACTTTTATTTGGCCTGTTTTACTGTGCCTCTTCAGTGTTAAATTATGCGTAGGTCAGAGGTCACGAAATTGTTTACTACGTCACCGGCCGCCATATTTTAAACATGACTTCGGAATTTCCTTCGTTTGTTGATGGACAATAGGAATTATAGCTTGCATCTTACGAGGAATAAAAGGAAATTGGAATTTTTTTTGCAGGTAAAGAAATTTTAATCATGTTAGCTGTTGTTTATTGATATTATGGCCAAATTCATTTAACTATCACGAATTTACAAGACTCGAGGATAATACACGCAACTGTACAGTAAATGAAACTTATAAATAAAGCCAGAATTTATTCCCGTTTTCAAATCGTTCTGAATTTATTCACACAGATAAAAGATCTGTCCCTTGCTACACATTGTCATGTTATAACGTTATAAGTACGATGTTCAAAAACAAGAGTTTGGATCAAATACAAAATCTCCTACGTCATAATTGACTGATGACGAAATAAACGAGTGTCTACGTCATTACGTTGAACAATTAATAATAAGCTGATTAAAGAGTGTGAGCACGAATTAAACAGACTTCCATCCGCAGTTTGTATAAGTTTAACTTTATAAAGTGGTATTATGCGCATTTTTCACTGTTGAACAGCAATCTCCACGCAGATGCGTCGTTCCTTGCTCTCACATACAACTCTGCGTAAGGCTCAGGATGCCATTTTGTCTACCAAATAGGTAAAACCGAACAAACGCATTCAATGTATATTTGATTGGATATTTAAGATCGCATGCATTAAATTAAGAAATATGACTTTTAAATGTACGATAAATCTTGCAAAAACTTGCGAGTTTTAATGCAACTCTTTGGAACTATTTTATTGCCCATTTACGCAGATAGAATCATTCCACGCACTTTACAAATGTAAACAATCGAACCTAATGTTTATTAAGTGACGTAGGGAATTGCTTCGACGTGTGTATTTATGTTGGTTTCTTAACATAAAAAAGCCATATCAATGTTATAATAATGAATTAAGACTGATATAAGATATCATGGTATGAGATGGTTTTCTTTAATGCAGTGAATGCGATGTAACCGTCGTGCAAGAGATTGTTTAGTATACTGTAACCTCAATGATGAACGCTTGGTATGATCAAGACATGAATGAGACGCTTTCATAACAATAGTCCGTTCTGAGCCCAACACAGAGGTGAATGTAATGTAACCGTCATGCAAGAGATTGTGTTGAACAGGTCAAAAGAGTTAGCTAAAATATGGTAACTGACCAATTATCTACAACTCATCTTGCTAGATATCTACCTGTTGTTTATAAAAAAATATATAGAGCTATTATATTCGATAGTTTACATGACTGTCACAGTCCTCTAAGCCGAAACGATCTGTAAAACAAAATTGTGTCGTATGAACGAATCTGCACTAAAACTACATTTAGATTTACATTGTGCATCGAATCATTTATGTCGTCAGCTGTCAAAACGAAAGTACGGTTGATATTCAAAGGCACTATTTTTCTCTGTCCCGGATATTGTTTAATTATGTTGATGCTGCATTTACAAATATAAGTGTATATGAAGTGAAAACACCGAAAATAAACAACGGTTCTGTTAGACACCTATCTGGGGGGTTTTACCTTATATAACAGACGCCGAATATCTGCGTCATCCCACACCAAACTAGGCTGTTTTTCCCCTCTCCGGACCACAAAATTCCCCCTTAAACTTTTTACCAATTTAGCATTAAAAGTAAGACTCTTAACATTTTCCCTCTGACATTAAGGAAAAAACGCGCACAATTTCCCCCAAAGTGGAAAATCGCGCGTAAAATTTCCCCCGCATAAGGGCTAAAGGCCTCATCCCCCACAACCCAAAAAAAACCTGCCTATAAACATAGCACATACTGTTAGATGCGCGTAATATCACTTTAACCTATAAAACAGAAGTGTTTCTTGTAATCGAGGATTAAATTTCACATCATTTATGTAGGTTTGAAAATCTTTCCCGACAATTATTTTATTATATACTTAATAATTGCTACTTGACCTTTTATGTAGTCATGGCAAGTTTAAAAATCATCTTACAACAAATATATTTATTATCTGGAATGCCCCCCAAAACCGCTCAATTGCAGCATTTGTTGCAAACGCGTAGAGCCCAAAGATCGGCGGTAATTGAAAACAGATGGAAATAAGCAGCTAATAAAATATCTAAGAAAAGTCCTATTAATAACTCATTAAATCTCAGAAATAGATGTTCTTCACAATTCCTGCAGACTCAAATATCAAATCGAAATGTCTAAAAGAATGATTTCAACGGAAAGGAGATCCTGTCGGCTGTGCCGTTAAATCTTTCCCTGCTGAAAAGGGAAATAATAAACACATTCTTAACATTCAATCAGCAGGGAACAGCCATACGTTATGTCCGACTGAAGGAACACTCAGTCATTTCTTTGTCTGAGGCGGCCAGAATTCATGTTTTGCCCAAACAAACATTTTACGGAAAAAAAGATTCAAGTTGCTGCAAAAGTCACATCTTGAATGGCAAAGTCGTGGCAGACGTCTTACAAAACACTATCACCGGCAAACTGAGATCGCACACAGTCCTGTCTGATAATGATATCGTAAGTCTTCTTGACGCTCTGTATGATCTGATCAGAACCAATCAACGGAGCTGTCTAGACTTCGATGACCTTTCTGCCATGAGTGACGAAGATAATTCAAACTTTACAGGTAAAGGTAACATATTAAGTTATAAACATGTTATATCGAACATACTGAATGTCAAACGCACATTGAAAAGGGGTATGCTTCTATTGCAAGAGTATTCTTCAAATAACAAGGTTTATTTTATGCTTTCCGGTGATTTATAGAGAAATATCAGTGACTTAAAACTGATAATTTCACTGTTTCAAACAGTGAAAATTGTCAGTGAGAATTATCGATAATTTTCACTGTTAACTGTGAAATGACGTCATTTTTTTACGAAATAACGTCATTATCCCAGCGAAATTCTTATGTCAAACTCTTTAACAATGCACATAAACTGTGGAAAAAAGCATAAAATAAAAAGAAAATTTAATGGATTCGGTGGAATATCGATTTTAATTCAGTCGTGATCATAGAAAATTTATATTTTCACTCGTGGCTGTGCCACTCGTGAAAATATCATAAACTATGATGACTCGTGAATTAAAATCGATAATTAACCGACTCCAACAAATATCCTCTATATAGTATGTTCTGGTATCGATATGCATTAAAACGACCAATGAATGTGTAGACTTCTTGTATTTTACTCGTGTGTATTTTAAAGACAAATTCACAGAACCTTTATAAATATACAAAAGGTCCTTTCACACCACAGTACATTCACAAGATCAAGGTTGTAATCCTGACCGACACGTGTTGCTGTTATTATCATCGCATGCTGTGATTCTGTTCAACGCGTGCCATGACTCCACCGTGTGTGTTGACCCTAATAAACATATGCTGTGATACTGTTTATCATTATCACGTCGGACTGGGATCACGGTCACCATGTGCTGTGATCCTGATCAACACGTGTAGTGATCTCTTGGTGACCTCATGGTTATGTTCACTCAGATCGTGGCTATTGATGTGCCAATACAATTCAAAACATCACTTTAAACCTACTGTGAATCCTGATCGCCATGGGTTAATCAAAACACTTGAGTATCTAATAACACTACTAACCGTTACAGTTTCATACTATCCAGTCATTGACCAATGCTCTTTATGTAACACAGATCTTACAAAAACACAGTCTGATGATCTGATGCTAAATGTTACCGACAAACGGACGACAAAGTCAAGGTCCATCAGATCTTGTGTTGCGGTGTTGCTCGTGAAATTGATTGCGGCTGTAGGAAACGCCTTACTAGGCACTCTTTTCGGCACGAAAAAAGCGCAGGTGAAATTCAGTTATCATAATTATTATATTAAAATCAAGTTGCGTACGTGATTTAAAATATTTCGCTGTATTATTAATTACACAGTAACTTAAATTGTATGGCATATAAACACTCAGAAAATTAATACCATACGAGAGCGATTCTCAAATATGGTATTAAGTAGCTGAGGGTGTATATCCCATACACCCTAAGTTACTAACTGTGTAACGAATATATGTCACCAACTACCTTTGATTTGTTACATTTTATTCGTTCTAAAGCCACGCCGGTCTAGTTTAAATGATTTTTTTACAGACAACAATTATCGATCAGTTGTCATTTCGAAGAGTATTGGAATTACACGGGTGTGTGAAAAATACAATACGTTCACGTGACCGCACTTAGCCAATCAGATTGAGTCATTTTGTAAGAGGTGAGATATATATGCTTTCCAAAAGCCGATATATATTCCAAAATTAAACCTGAATAAAAATAATCACACTACACTAAACAGGTACGACGGGCAATTACCTCTGCCATATCATCCCTCATGAAGTCATTTGTGCCTTTAAACATTGGATTCCAACATGTGTTAAGAGATGTAATAATTGAACAGCAGACAACAGCACTTGCTACGCAGTTATTCAACCCGGAACGCAAACACGGGAGTCTTGTTCTTGATGGAACTTACATTAATGTGTGTTGTTCTGAGAACATTCATGTGCGTAAAGTGTCGTTCCTGATTAGCCTATGCAGTCCGCACAGGCTAATCAGGGACGACACTTTCCGTTTTAAAGGTATTTTTAGTTTCAGGGAAGTCCCTCCTTACCGAAAATCAAGTCTACGCAGAAAGTGTCGTCCCTGATTAGCCTGTGCGGACTGCACAGGCTAATCTGGGACGACACTTTACGCACATGAATTAAGCCCAGCTTTCTCAGAACAAGACACATTTACATCCAAAAGAGCGGCAACATTTCATTCTCCAGAAGAGCATACTCCATGCACAAACACAGGCCTCTAGTTAAGCCAATGATGATAGTGTCTACAACACGCTACATTGGCAGTATCGTGGGAACTTACCTAGCTGATGACCGGAACTCGGACGCTAACATTCTCAAACACATCATCTCTCGCAACACTTATGATTTCAAGGTATGTTTTGAATATTTAGCACAAATATATACAATGTATTTGCAACTGAATTGATGTGTATTAGCTTATAAATTTTAACACCGAGCATTTAATTGTTTAAGCTTTTACACCCTTTATTTTTGATCAGCACAATTCACATTAAGCGAAATATATAGCTCTTGTTTAACGACTTGTAGCGTGACGGTAAATGCTAAAATGAACTATTATATGTATTGTAGAACTGGATTCGTGACGGTGATATTGTCTTGGTGGACAGAGGTTTCCGCGACGCTGGTCCGCTACTAGCCGGGTGGACAGAGGTTTCCGCGACGCTGGTTCGCTACTTGCCGATTTGGGTATCACCATGTAAATGCCTTAATTTATGCCGAGAGGATCCATCCAGCACACGACGGAAGAATCAAATAATTCTCGACTTGTTACCAAGGTAATTGCTAATGTTTATGACCCATCTACACAGTTAATCATATTGTGTCAAACGTGTGTATTTCACTCTGGTGTATCTGTCCGTTTGTTTTGCGCTGTAAATGAGTATTTTTTCTTAGACGCAATGTTTTTTGTAAGATCAAGCGGTCTTAATAGTATAACTTTTAATTATACAATGTTCACACTGCAATAAGACACTCCAACCCGTTTTGCAATAAAAATTTTGCAAATAAATTTGCGATGATTTTATTGCAAAACGGGTTTTATGCAAAACGGGTTGTTGTAAAATCAAATTGCAATAAGACACCCCAACCCGTTTTTGAATATATTTATTGCAAAATGGGTTTATTGCACATCGGGTTGTTACATAGCTCTCATGTCAATCTAGAACTGAGAAACACAATAAAATCAAAAACATTTATTTCTTTATTAATTAAGATTCAAAAAGTTTAATTAAAATTTAAAAATTTTATAAATTTGTAAAGCCCATATAAGCCTTGTCCCAAATACACACAGATGACTATGGCAGTCCCAGATCGTCCCTGATCGCCCGGATATTGATCCAATAAAATCCGATGACTTTTTTTTAGCTTTTTAAGCGTCTACGGTCTTCCAAAGACGTTCAACCCGGCGACAACACCGAATCCACAATGACCAGTCCGTACCTACACGGAAGCTTCACCCAACAAACACAGCGGCAACACGGACTGTCCCAGCAGAGGTACGTTCTATTACGGACGAACACTGCATAGACACGTAGTGCCACGGGTAAACACGAAATCTTCACGGACCATCCCGGACTTTTACGACAATGACGCGAACAAACATGGCAGCGATACGGAACAATCACGTCTGCCCCGGCGGGATAATAACTTGTATAAAATAAAGTTGATTTCCGATGATGCCATCAGTCTGCAATCAGATCTCTAACGCTTAATATGGAATGCTACTTTTTACATTGAAATGTTTTCAATCGATATGACACTTATGACATTTGACATAACATTTTCATTTTTATTATGATCACACAGAGCATAATAGTCAAATACTATTATGAAATGATGTTTCCTCCTTAAATTTCGTATAATATTAGTCCGCATATTATTGTTCACAATTATACTACAATTACAATAAAATGACATGTTCATAGACTATTTTGTTCAATCACGATGTTCACATCATGTCGTCCTGCCAGGACACAGAGTTTCATCTGCTGAAAAGTAGAACGGCATTGATGCGTCGTCGTTAGGTAAAGATTAAGGATCGTGTAGAAACAACACGCCTATGTCGATGGTTGCCTTCAGTTCACTGTTGTTGAACACTTGAGCATGACAGGCTTATATATGGCTGCCTACTTCAACCCAAATGAATATGTAGCAGGTATTGACAAGGTTCATGTGTATTATAGAATGGTAACCATTGTAGTTGTAGTGCAAGGGTCAATCACGCTGAGGACACTGTTTGCAGATGTGCCAACCGATCACAGCACAAGCACAATTGTGCAGCTGCTAAGGGTCGCCGAACTGCTTTGCGATGTTCTCTCATTCATGTTTTCGGAACAGCGAATTAGTTCATCAATAAACTCTTTAAGTATCGCATCGCAGACCGGATGATGATCTAGGAGTTGGTGTTGTGTGCGAAGCCATACATCAGAGAGTGGTGTCCCCTAAAGCTAGGTACCGCAATGTTATTGCCAACTTAATTCCAACTGACAGATGCTTCTCGTAGCTTGGACTTCTTCAGCTTGATTCTGTCTCCAATGCGTATCAGAATGTCTTGGTATGTCTGATTGCCCATGCGCAGGAAATTAAAGAAGCCATTGGCGTCTTCTTCCTTATGTTCGTCCAGCAACGGAGCGTATTGACCAAGGTCTGGACTTCTGGTAAGCAATGTTCTGACCATCTAGGTCAGAAAATGGCCTACCAAAACAACAGTCCTAGATCAATACTCTCAGCTGATGAAGGAACCGAATACAAAAGACGTCAATGGCTTCTTTGGTTTCCTCCATGGGCTATCAGACATACCAAGAGATTCTGACACGAAATTGAGACCGATCCAAGCCAAAGCAGCCAACCAAGAGAAGCATCTGTCAGTTGGAATTAAGTTGGCAATAACATTGCGGTACCTAGTATTAGGGAACAATAACCACTATCAGATGTATGGCTTCGTACACTGCACCAACTCCAAGATTATCATCAGGTCTGCGATGTGATACTGATAGAGTTTGTTGATAAACTACTTCGCTGTCCTGAAAACATGAATGGGAGAACATCGACAAGCAGTTCGGCGACCTTTACCAGCTACACAACTGTGCTTGTGTTTTGGTCGGGAAGCAAATCGACATACAATGTCCTCAGCGTGATTGATCCTTGCACTATAACTACAAGGGTGAACCTTCCATAATCCATTTGACCTTGGTCGACACCTGCTATAGATTCATTTGGGTTGAAGTAGGCAGCGATAATTCATCCTGTGGTTTTCAAGTGTTCAACATCATCAATGGAATGGTATGCCTGTTTGCCTGATCCTGAATCTTCACTTCGCTATGGCCATAAAAATGCGAGTGTTGTTGATGAGTTGGACAATTGTCACAACATCAAACCAGGACAATGACAAAACGAAAACACGCCCATAGACGTGTTTTCGGATATCTTTGAACGCAATCAAAACGGAAACAAATAACCAACGCGAATATCGTCGGGCCTACTTCAGCTTAGAAGCCGGGTCCGTGTCCAAATTTTAAGACATGATATGATACTTATATGTGCAAGATTGTATGCTGTGTGATAATAACAAACTGAAAATATTATGCAATTAAGAGTCACATAAAAATGAAAGTTTCGAGGATACACTTTTGAGATCTGATTGTAAAATAATGGATTCACCGAAAACCAACCTGATGGTAAGTGTCTCTGCCGTGTAGTTCTGAGTGTTCCGTGTTGTTTGCGTAATGGTGCCGGGTATGTCCGTGTTTGTACGTGTGGCGGTTAGGTGCCGTGTTGTCACCGACGTTATGATCTTGGTAAAACTTTTTACGCTTAGAAACCAACCAGTCCACGGATCGTCCCGGATCTTGATCCGGGTGTATTCGTGATGATCCGGAACTGCCGTAACCAACCGTGCTTATATGAGACTGGGGCTTAATTTAAATGTCTAAATGTCGACGTCGGGAAGGTGAAGGCTGGAGCTGTCCCGGCAATCAGGTACTCCAATCATCTCTGAAATACATTAACGGCAACATTAATACAGACCATCTTTGAATATCGTCGTATTTACACGCCCAAGCGATCCTAATAGTACATGTATATTTTTAGTTTTAAGTAAAAAGCACATTATGCTACACAATTTAAACATATCGCGCAATATAAATATAAAATAATGCAATGCAACCGATGAAAAACGAATGTACTTTATAATTGTTTTTATTATTTTTCAAATGCTTCACGCATTAATTGTACATGACTACTCGTTTCGAATGGACCACGCGTACCTAAGAATTCCTTCACTGTCCTTGGTGATCTGCGAGCCTTGACGGCGGACGTTGGGACCATCGCGGAGTGGTTTATGTTGTCGACGACATCCATCTCAAACAGACTAGCCTTCACTGTGCTTTCGGCAAAAGCTAAAAATAGGTGCCAAACAATGTCAACATTTTTAAGTCGATGCAGTTTCACATGGTAAAGTGGATAAGGTGTACACCTCCCCACTTAAGGGTCTCTAGATCCTTCCGAGCGGCGTTCTTCGAAAACTGGGCTTAATGCATTTGCGTAAGTTGTCGTCCCGGTTTTGCCAGTGCATTACGCATCGACAAATGAGGGACGACGCGTTTCGCTTTTATGGAATTTTACGTTCAAATACTAGTAAGTATATTCTTAGCTACACTCCAGTTCAGGCGAGAGTTACCTCCCAGATAAGCTAGTGCAGTACACACAGGCTAAACTGGGACAACACTTTACGTACTCGCATTAAGCCTAATTTTTTCAAACCGAGGCTCCTTTCTAAGACCCGGAGCTCCAAGTGCTTGTGCTAGTGCTCCAAGCTGTGCAAAGAGCTGACAGGTTTCTGGGCATGGGCCTGAACTCCGATGTGATCAAGCACATGTATAAAAATGACATTCATTTATGCATATTTCTGAGATAAGTTCCCCCAAAAAAGGTGGACAAAATACTAGTTATATGTAGAAATAAAAGTATTTTTTTGTCAATAGTATTTGCCTTGGCAGGAAAGATACGAAGAACTAATGTCCAGTTTGTTATTTTTAAGTAAAATGTTTCCTTCGTTTAAAGCAACACAACAGTATGTTTACCATCAATAATTTCATCGCATAATTATGCCAACAAATCTTACCGCTTAACACGCTTGAAGATACGGAAACGTTGCCGGTTTCCTTGACAACCTGTTCGTAGCTGATGTCGAAATTGTCGCCCTGTTCCTTCAGGACGATCTCGGATGAGGCCTTGATGACGTTCATGGCGTTGGATTCTTTGATGATGTCGGTATCAATAACAACGCGTTCGTTGGTGTTGTCTGTGTCAACGACAACGTGTTCGTGGGTGGTGTCGGTATCAATTACCACGAGTTCGTTGGCGGTGTCGGTATCAATAAAAACGCGTTCGTTGGTGTTGTCGGTATCAACAACCACGCGTTCGTTGGTGGTGTCGGTATCAATCACAACCTGTTCGTTGGTGGTGTCGGTATCAACAATCACGCATTCGTTGTTGGTGTCGGTATCAATGACCACGTGTTCGTTGGTGGTGTCGGTATCAATGACCACGCGCTCATTGGTGGTGTCGGTATCAGTGACAACCTGTTCCTTGGTGGTGTCGGTATCAATGACAACCTTTTCGTTGGTGGTGTCGGTATCAATGACAACATGTTCGTTGGTGGTGTCGGTAACAATGATCACGCCTTCGTTGGTGGTGTCGGTATCAATGACAACGCGTTCGTTGGTGGTGTCGGTAACAATGATCACGCATTCGTTGGTGGTGTCGGTATCAATGACCACGTGTTGGTTGGTGGTGTCGGTATCAATGACCACGTGTTGGTTGGTGGTGTCGGTATCCTTGATAACGTGTTTGCCGGTTGTTTCCACATTGCTGTCGTTTCTCTTCAGCAAGTTCTCCGCTGACTCTTTCGTTAGGTACGTAACGCTGGCTTCCTTGATCAGATGTGCCACAGAGTTGCGGATGACTGTAGTCACGAATTCATCTAATTGAAACATAAGAACGGTGTAATTATACAAGAAGTTATAGTGCCTTTGATTTTATTATACAATCGATGATATCGTCGATTATTTTAAACATCAACAACAACGAGGACGACAATAATAATAAAAATAATGCTAATTATAATACTAATAATACAACTACTACTACTTATAATAATAATAATTATAACAATTACATAAATTACAATAATAATGATAATAACACACAAAATAATTATAAAAATAACAATAATAATAATTAAAATGATGATGATGATGATGATGATGATGATGATGATGGTGATGATGATGATGATGATGATGATGATGATGATGATGGTGATGGTGGTGGTGGTGGTGGTGGTGATGATGATGATGATGGTGGTGGTGATGATGATGATGATGATGATGATGGTGATGATGATGATGATGATGATGATGATGATGATGATTATGATGATGATGATGATGATGATGATGATGATGATGATGATGATGATGATGATGGTGGTGATGGTGGTGATGGTGATTATTGTTATTATGATAATTATAATAGTAATAACAATGATTATAATGAAAGTAGTCATAATACTAGCTTATTAATTAATAATTCATGAATTTTTAATACCTAGTTCTTCTTCCTTGGGACGGGTTGGAGTGGGTTCGTGAACAACGGCTTTGATTGTGACCTGGCTTGAATCTAGAGGAAAACATTTTTTATAATGTAAGTCATAATGCAAAACCTGTTGTGAACCCCCCAAAAATCGCAAGATTTATCGATCCAAAATCTATTTAGAATTCTTAAAAGCGATTCTTACCGCGACAATTTGGCGAAGAGTTCCGGTTGTTTTCGTCGTTTGAATTCTTTACAACTTGAGTCCGTTGAATTTCGGGACTTGCATCTTCAGCATACAAGGAGGGTTGATTATCGTAAGTTGATTTCTTGACGACCTTCTTTTTGGGGACAGGACTGTCCGCTGCAGGCTGGGACATCTTTTTCGTGATTTCCATATCTCGGGTTCCAGTCTCATTGTGAAGTTGGTCGGCACGCAGGTTTCCCAGATGCTTGTTGTCACGAAAAAACTTCCGCTTGAAGTCATTTTTGAATTTCGCCATCTGATAACATTTTTTTAATTTTAAGTACATATTCATTAAAACATCGTTTATAATAAAAATATAAATGAACATCAAATCGAAGCCCGGGAACGCACATGTTTTGTTTAAATATCGTTACATGTAACCAAACACGGCAGGTCACGATCGGGCAGTGCCTACTACGAGCGCTACTTCTCAAAAGAAACTCTCGTGAAACCTAAAGCCTTATTAAGCAAACACTAGGAAAAGAAAGCAGAAACTGATTATGATAAACTTCTTATACACTTAATTATAAGTCGGCCTCTTTCTGGAGCAACGGGGCCTATTGCATGTGCATTGAGTGTCGATCTAGAATAGCCTATGCAGTCCGCACATGATAATCTGGTACGTCACGTTCCACCAAATTTGGATTTTGCTAAGAAGGCAATTCCTTTACAAGAAATATACCATAAAAGCGGTACGTGTCGTCCCTGATCTGACTGTGTGTACTGCACATGCTATTCTAGTACGACACTACGTACATGCACTCAAACCTTTTTCCCGGAGCTATGTTCAATTATTTTTAACAAAAGCAATTAAATCGGTAAAATATTGCAAAGTTTCTATGCATGCGACAGCATGTGATGCATTTTGAGTACATCGAAAAATCGGGTACATTTCTTAAAAGCTAATAGTTTTTAGCATGAATCGGAGAATTTTGGTGCTCAATGCCTTTACATACTTTCAGTTTGATTGCATTAATTCACAATGTTTAATTTATGCCTAGTGGACTCTCCCATCCTTCTAAATTGGATCAATTTATTTCCAAAAGTAGGGATGTCTAGTATATTTGTTTCTATATTTAGAATTTTTTTTACAGAAATTCCTTTTAGCAAACAGCGCAGACTCTGACGAGACGCGGCATCATGCGGCGTCTCATCTGGGTCAACACTGTTTGCCAAGGCCTTTTTTAGACGCTTTAAGCATAAATGGGTTAATCAATTGTCCACACATCATCCGGTTCCCAAGTTTAATTCATTGAGTCACAAAACTAAAGCAAATGAACTTTTTCGAGCAGTGTATGAAGGAAAACTGACAACAAAGCGATGATAACATTCATAATACAAATACAAATATTCAGTAATGCAATTTTGAGTTGCGTTGAAACATTCCATCAATGATCATTATCAAGTCCATCTTGCGCTTTCAAACAAATAAAGATATTCACAAGCCTTTGCAAGACTCAATACAAACTAGTGAAACTACAATGCATACAGCCTATAGTTTCGAGCAAAACCCTTGGTATTCACGATATTAGTTTAATATATGAACACAACATGGCCTTGTATTATGAAACAGCAAAAGGTGGTTATACCCATTAGTCTTAAACAAAAAAAACGAATCTGGTAGCAAAAAAGCGAGTCGATTTGTTTAAGACATTACCCTGGCATTCATCGACTTCTTAAATTGCACGAGCCACCGGCAGCTGCCGGGCGGTAAACATCCTGACTTCCCCATATTTGTGCAGTTGGTGTATGTGTTGTTCAATGCACTAGCAACGACGTGAAATGACGTCACAGTGGAAGTGACGTTTGCTGTAATTGCGTTACACGCACGCAAGTTGGATATTATTGGATAATAAAAACGGCCTTAGCGTCATTTATTGAAAATAAAGTAATTTAAAGTAAAATAACTTATTTCATATCTAAAAATAAGAAGATTATGTTCCGAAAACTACATCGGAAACAACAAATAATTATTATATACATTCTATCAGACCCAATATTATTTTTTCTTTGTCATCTCCAAATATATATGATAGGAAGGTCGGCCAATGTTTTGTAAGTGAAATTTTTTAGTATAAAAAAGTTGTTTTCCACTTCTATAAGGTTATTAAGAGACAGACATTTTCCAAGTCGAAATTTACCACATGTTTCATTATGTTTAAAGTTATTTTTACGAATATGATAGGAAAAAGCAAAATGTTCGAAAACTCAACCTCACAAAAAGCTTTGTGTGAGCAAAAAATGGGTTCGGTCGAGCTAGTAAAGCAAACCACTTATTGTTTAAAAACTTATTTCATTATCGCGAGCAAGTTATATAGCAATTTCAGTTGTCCTTAAATTAAAATCTTTGTTGCAAGAAACAACATAATTTTGCTGATCAAACATTTAACTTAAAATTCCTTTAATTCTGAGCACAACAAGGTTAAGGTCGTCACTTGTTTTATTCACTCGTTAATATAAATGTATAGTTTAATTAACAAAGTAACAACTAGTGAGGATCTCTTCATACATTCCACCCTACTGTATACAGAAAAGAAACAGAAAGTTTGTTCAAGTCAGTGTAAGATCGTTTGTTATTTCACTCGTGATCATAAAAAAAATAATACTTTAACTCGTGGCTGTGCCACTCGTGAAAATATATTTTCTATGATCACTCGTGAAATAACAAACGATCTTTAATACACTGACATGAACACATATCCTCTATATCTTACAGAACCCATGTTCTCTTTCTTTGTTTAGGAGGATATTGTGTTGTTAATACAACGTCATCAATTTGTGCGTACCTCAAGAAAGAAGCCGAGGAACATCGGAGATTGCGAAAATGTACGGAAATTGCAAAGTTGTAAACATTTCTTCAGATTATGAAACGGGTATATCTTCCATAAATCTGTGTCATGCGAGTTGTGTATCGTGTTATTTCTTAAAAGTTGACCCAGCATTTGTAGAAATATTGCATGACATATACATTTCCAGAAAGGAAATTCATTTCTGCGTTGAGTAAGACCGAGATCGTGAAAATCGCTGCAAAATTAATGAAGTAATGGCTGTTCAAAACGATGCACTCCGTTTTCGGATGATTTTGAGGTGCATACCTTGTGATATATATATATTTGATAGTGAAATTATTATTTTTTTCAGAAAAGTTAATTTTTCGTTATATTATGATTATTTATCATTCAAAATGATGTTTTCACTAATTAATATCATAGCCACACGCTAACCACCTGTGGTTTTGTCAGGAGAAATTAAAGAGGTTCTTGACTTAACTCTTCAGTAGTCAGTACATTAATTACATAAGGTTAGTCACTTATGCCCTCAATATTTCGCAGATAGAGCCTTTACAGCAGTCAATAATATATATATATATATATATATATATATATATATATATAGCGAAACGTAATTTCCTTTGCTACATAACCACATTTTCAATAAAGCATTTAATAACAAGTTCGGCCTGTTTTGATTCCTTCTATTAAATAAGCAGTAAAAACATAGTAGAATACTGTACAATATTAGAAATATATTATTAGAAATATATTTTAGAAATCAACTGATTTTCGCAGATAATGTAGCGGGTATGCTTCCAAACTTCGGACGCCGTGTTTTATCAATACTTCAATACCTGTTTAATTTAACAAAACTCACTTGATTAAGTAACCGCTTGAGCCTCTAGAATCTTCCATTATGGGCTCAGTCTTGTAGAATATATCAGAGCATATGCGCTTTTATATGAAAAACGTCGAACGCATGTTTTTCGTGCCAAATTAATAAAAGTAATTAAATACATTATTGTTGTTAATACAAATGACTGAGGAATTTTTAAGACTGTTTCCTTTGTACATTTTCACGAAAATTCATCATTCACAAAATTACAGCTTTCGCTTAGGAAATTCGGTGCGAGTAAAGTCGAGATATAAAGCGAAGTTTAATACGAAATAAACGCCAATCGGTTTCCTATACTGATTAAGCTGGAAGGTGGGCGAAATTTAAAAATCAAACACAAGAAATACAGGGAATAAATGGGCGAAAAATACCTGCTTCGGCATGCAGGTCGCCATCTTTACTATCATGTGCGTACCCACTCTGCTAAACCCTGATGTTTCTCACCTGAAGCCACTTACTCCTGGTTAGCGTATGTAATTATATGACTCACTTGTAACTGATAATTCGTAAATAATAGGTACCTTAATCGACGAAGCTCTAAGCAGCCTTCTAAGTATGTTTAGCACATCTTGACCTGCATATTTTTTTCAACACGTTGTTTTCAACATCAAAATGAAAGTGTGACAACTTAACATTTCAATATGTGCATTATTAAATAGCGCTTAGACATATTTTAACGGAAGGAAGGTGAAAGGTGGAAATGTTATGTTAAGAATCGAGAAAACATCTAATCGCACGCGCTACAAAGTGCGACGTGACCTTTCGGATAATTTTAAACCTAAGTAACATTATATCGCATGAATTAAAGAATTCCGTAACAGCGTTGTTAATACCATTTTTTAAACAAACATTCACTTAAGTAAAACACATTTATTGCATTTATCAACTGCAATTTGAGAAATTTGAATGAAACCAAGAAGCAAAATGTCAGAAAAACTAAAACTTCAAGTGGAAACGACCTTATGACTTTAATCAAAACGTAACGACGCATAGATCGGAATATGTCGTATAACAGCTTACTTCCAAATAAAATAAACAACAATACATTTATGATTATTTATCAGTCCCGCTGGGTCCAACTAGTGAAATGGCTTTTAGCATAAGCAAATGTAGCGAATATTTTGGTAAGGAGATAGTTTTCAGACAGATGACCGAGAAAAATACAGTAAGGTAAATTATAAATGGATGACAATTGGTGTACCTTAAGCGATCAAATTTAACAGCCTTTGTTCACACTAATTGAATCCACAGCGTTGCTTGATGTTTTTGAACAGTTTCCTCCGGAGATTCAGGAGAAACGGCGGCGTCTCGTTCCTAAGATGAAGGAAGCAAAGAGGGATGGCAAGAAAGCCTGGATTGCTTATGACACACTGTACATCGATGGCCGACCAGTGAGCCAGTAGGACTACTCAGGAGATGAACTTTCAGTTATTTCTTGGAACATTCACGGGCTAACGAGGGACAAAAAAGAGAGTGCCGAATTTGTTAATATATTAGGTAAAAATGATATTTGTTTTATTTATGAATCTTGGTGTAATGCAAACTCTGACATTGAATTGAACGGTTATGTTTCTCATAATTTTTATAGGAAATATCAACATAGAAATGCAAAACGTAGTAGTGGCGGTTTAATATTGTATTACAAGGAATATTTAAAAAATGGGATTGAAGTAGTTCAGAGTAGTTACGATACAATAGTCTGGCTTAAGCTTGATCGAGATTTTTATCATACTGAACAAAACATTTATCTATGTGGTGCTTATATTTGGGGTGAAGATACGCCAATTTATAATACTTTTAATGTCGACCTTTTTAACGCATTAGAACATGATATTAACGTGTACAGCAATTTGGGAGCAATCTATATATTTAGAGAGTTTAACAGTAGGGTGGGTCAAAAGAATGATTGTATTATACATAATAAAATTAATGTTTGCACGGATGATATTGATTACAGTCCGGATGACACCTCTAGTAGGGCCTCAATTGATGTACGGCACAATAACCACGGGACTAAATTAGTGGATTTATGTAAAGCGACCGGTTTACGCATTGTAAACGGTCGACTAGGCGATTCGAACCATTACACATTTCTTTCACATAACGGTTGTTCTGTTAAAGATTATTTGCTTACCTGCGATCGCAATTTTGCACAAATTAACAGTTTCACGATTGTTGGCTTTACTGAATGGAGTGACCATACCCCATTATTGTTTTCTTTACAATGTAACAATGTTATCGCAGTCAACACGTCTTTTTCAGAAACAAAATTGAAATGGAATGAACAGTTAAGAGATCAATTTCGATCAGGTGTTATTGCAAATCTGTCAAAATTAAATGCGATTGTTAATAGCTCGAATTGTACAGATAGATTGTCTGTCGACAGTACGCTTAGTGACTTTACAAATATTTTACAAGATATAGCAAACCCATTGTTTTCCAAAAAATGTTTTTTTTAAAGACAACACCTATTTCAATGAATATTTCAATGCGCGTGGATACTGAATGGTTTGATAGGGAATGTAAAACCGCTAGAGATATTTACATCAACACTTTAAATAGATTTAATAATGAAAAATCGGAAATATACAGAATTAATTTATGCGAATGTAAAACACACTATAAACAGATAATAAGGAAGAAAAAGAATGCTAACTATAAGGAGCAGATGCGTAAACTCGAACGTATGAAAACCAGTCGACCAAAGGATTTTTGGAAGCACTTTAAATCATTTTCAGGTAAAAAGAATGGGAATATACCATTAAATGATTTACGTGATTATTTTATGAATTTAGGGGGAAATTTATTCGATTGTAAAAATGAAGAGGCAGATAATTTCAATATTAACAATGACTTTAATATACCAAATACTGTTTACCCTGAACTTGATAATCGGATTACCACATAAGAAATCATAAATGCTGTCAAATCGCTGAAGCGTAACAAAGCCTATGGATGTGGCCATTTGTTAAACGAGTACTTTATTGAAACCATTGATATTTTATCAGGTCATTTGTGTGATATATTTAACACAATCATTGACTCGGGCTTTTTCCCCGAGCAGTGGACAAAGGGAATAATTATCCCATTACATAAGAAAGGTTCAACTGTTGATGTTAATAATTACAGGGGCATAACTCTTGTCAGTTGCCTATCTAAAATATTCACTACAGTTTTAAATAAACGTATTGAGCATGTATGTGAACAAAATAATATAATTTCTGACGCCCAATTTGGATTTCACAAGGGGCGCTCTACAGTTGACGCAATATTTATTCTTTTGTCACTAGTTCATAATTATTTGTTTGAAAACAAAAGGCTTTATGTTATATTTGTTGATATGATGAAATGTTTTGATTCAATATATAGAAATGGTATGTGGCTGAAATTGTATAAATCTGGAATACAGGGCAAAATTTTAAGAATTAATAAGGATATGTATTCTAATGTAAAATCATGTGTTAAATCATGCACTAACTACTCTGATTATTTTAATTATGCCGTTGGCTTACGACAAGGGGAGGTAATGTCCCCATTATTGTTTTCTCTATTTGTTGAAGATTTAGAAATGTTCCTACAACAAGATGTTCAATCTGGTATACTTATTGATGATATTGTATTAATACTTTTGCTTTTTGCCGATGATATGGCCATTGTAGGCAAAACACCTACTGAAGTTCAGTATCTTTTAAATAAGCTCTATCAATACTGTGATTCATGGGGTTTAAAGGTTAATGTTGAAAAAACGAACGTGGAGGTTTATTAGAATCTGAACATTGGCACTATAATGGGCAAAAAATTGAAGTAGTTAATGCTTTTAATTACTTAGGGAATGTGTTTAACTATACTGGTAATTTTAATCTGAATCAAGAGCATTTAGTGGGTAAGGCGCTTAAAGCCATGAATGTTTTACTAAGTTAGTGTAATCAATTTGATTTAAAACCTAGAATTTATTGCCAATTATTCGATGCCTTTGTTGGAGCTATGTTAAATTATGCAGCAGAAACATGGGGATATTCAAAAGCAACAGAAATCGAAAGAATACACTTAAAATTTTGTAAAAGAATTCTAAATGTTTAACCTTATACTTGTAATGCCACAGTGTACGGTGACTTGGGTAGATACCCACTATATGTAAATAGGTACATCCGTATGTTAAATTATTGGTTTAAGCTAGTATCTACAGAAAATATTATTTTAAAAAAGGTTTACGAAGTCACTTTATAACTGTTCTAAAGGACACCGTAACTGGGTTTATCATATTAAGCTGATGTTGGAAAATCATGGTTTTGCAGATGTTTTTAATAACGTTCATACTATTAACCCTAAAGAATTTGTACATATTTTTAAACAACGAGTAATTGACACCTTTAAACAAGAATGGTTTGGTACCCTAGAAAAGAGCTCTGTTTTAGAAATCTATATGCAATTTAAACAAACGCTTGAGTATGAAATGTATCTGGATGTTCTCCCAAAAAGTCTAAGATTCTATTTTTGTAGATTGCGCATGTCGGCACATCCATTACGTATCCAGTCAGGTAGATATGCAAGGAATAACACACCAAGACAGGAACGACACTGTTTAATTTGTAACACAAACGATATAGAAGATGAATATCATTTTGTTTGTGTGTGCTCCAGATACCAAACAATAAGAACAAAATATATCAAAAGTAAATACAACTGCAATTTGAGAAATTTGAATGAAACCAAGAAGCAAAATGTCAGAAAAACTAAAACTTCAAGTGGAAACGACCTTATGACTTTAATCAAAACGTAACGACGCATAGATCGGAATATGTCGTATAACAGCTTACTTCCAAATAAAATAAACAACAATACATTTATGATTATTTATCAGTCCCGCTGGGTCCAACTAGTGAAATGGCTTTTAGCATAAGCAAATGTAGCGAATATTTTGGTAAGGAGATAGTTTTCAGACAGATGACCGAGAAAAATACAGTAAGGTAAATTATAAATGGATGACAATTGGTGTACCTTAAGCGATCAAATTTAACAGCCTTTGTTCACACTAATTGAATCCACAGCGTTGCTTGATGTTTTTGAACAGTTTCCTCCGGAGATTCAGGAGAAACGGCGGCGTCTCGTTCCTAAGATGAAGGAAGCAAAGAGGGATGGCAAGAAAGCCTGGATTGCTTATGACACACTGTACATCGATGGCCGACCAGTGAGCCAGTAGGACTACTCAGGAGATGAACTTTCAGTTATTTCTTGGAACATTCACGGGCTAACGAGGGACAAAAAAGAGAGTGCCGAATTTGTTAATATATTAGGTAAAAATGATATTTGTTTTATTTATGAATCTTGGTGTAATGCAAACTCTGACATTGAATTGAACGGTTATGTTTCTCATAATTTTTATAGGAAATATCAACATAGAAATGCAAAACGTAGTAGTGGCGGTTTAATATTGTATTACAAGGAATATTTAAAAAATGGGATTGAAGTAGTTCAGAGTAGTTACGATACAATAGTCTGGCTTAAGCTTGATCGAGATTTTTATCATACTGAACAAAACATTTATCTATGTGGTGCTTATATTTGGGGTGAAGATACGCCAATTTATAATACTTTTAATGTCGACCTTTTTAACGCATTAGAACATGATATTAACGTGTACAGCAATTTGGGAGCAATCTATATATTTAGAGAGTTTAACAGTAGGGTGGGTCAAAAGAATGATTGTATTATACATAATAAAATTAATGTTTGCACGGATGATATTGATTACAGTCCGGATGACACCTCTAGTAGGGCCTCAATTGATGTACGGCACAATAACCACGGGACTAAATTAGTGGATTTATGTAAAGCGACCGGTTTACGCATTGTAAACGGTCGACTAGGCGATTCGAACCATTACACATTTCTTTCACATAACGGTTGTTCTGTTAAAGATTATTTGCTTACCTGCGATCGCAATTTTGCACAAATTAACAGTTTCACGATTGTTGGCTTTACTGAATGGAGTGACCATACCCCATTATTGTTTTCTTTACAATGTAACAATGTTATCGCAGTCAACACGTCTTTTTCAGAAACAAAATTGAAATGGAATGAACAGTTAAGAGATCAATTTCGATCAGGTGTTATTGCAAATCTGTCAAAATTAAATGCGATTGTTAATAGCTCGAATTGTACAGATAGATTGTCTGTCGACAGTACGCTTAGTGACTTTACAAATATTTTACAAGATATAGCAAACCCATTGTTTTCCAAAAAATGTTTTTTTTAAAGACAACACCTATTTCAATGAATATTTCAATGCGCGTGGATACTGAATGGTTTGATAGGGAATGTAAAACCGCTAGAGATATTTACATCAACACTTTAAATAGATTTAATAATGAAAAATCGGAAATATACAGAATTAATTTATGCGAATGTAAAACACACTATAAACAGATAATAAGGAAGAAAAAGAATGCTAACTATAAGGAGCAGATGCGTAAACTCGAACGTATGAAAACCAGTCGACCAAAGGATTTTTGGAAGCACTTTAAATCATTTTCAGGTAAAAAGAATGGGAATATACCATTAAATGATTTACGTGATTATTTTATGAATTTAGGGGGAAATTTATTCGATTGTAAAAATGAAGAGGCAGATAATTTCAATATTAACAATGACTTTAATATACCAAATACTGTTTACCCTGAACTTGATAATCGGATTACCACATAAGAAATCATAAATGCTGTCAAATCGCTGAAGCGTAACAAAGCCTATGGATGTGGCCATTTGTTAAACGAGTACTTTATTGAAACCATTGATATTTTATCAGGTCATTTGTGTGATATATTTAACACAATCATTGACTCGGGCTTTTTCCCCGAGCAGTGGACAAAGGGAATAATTATCCCATTACATAAGAAAGGTTCAACTGTTGATGTTAATAATTACAGGGGCATAACTCTTGTCAGTTGCCTATCTAAAATATTCACTACAGTTTTAAATAAACGTATTGAGCATGTATGTGAACAAAATAATATAATTTCTGACGCCCAATTTGGATTTCACAAGGGGCGCTCTACAGTTGACGCAATATTTATTCTTTTGTCACTAGTTCATAATTATTTGTTTGAAAACAAAAGGCTTTATGTTATATTTGTTGATATGATGAAATGTTTTGATTCAATATATAGAAATGGTATGTGGCTGAAATTGTATAAATCTGGAATACAGGGCAAAATTTTAAGAATTAATAAGGATATGTATTCTAATGTAAAATCATGTGTTAAATCATGCACTAACTACTCTGATTATTTTAATTATGCCGTTGGCTTACGACAAGGGGAGGTAATGTCCCCATTATTGTTTTCTCTATTTGTTGAAGATTTAGAAATGTTCCTACAACAAGATGTTCAATCTGGTATACTTATTGATGATATTGTATTAATACTTTTGCTTTTTGCCGATGATATGGCCATTGTAGGCAAAACACCTACTGAAGTTCAGTATCTTTTAAATAAGCTCTATCAATACTGTGATTCATGGGGTTTAAAGGTTAATGTTGAAAAAACGAACGTGGAGGTTTATTAGAATCTGAACATTGGCACTATAATGGGCAAAAAATTGAAGTAGTTAATGCTTTTAATTACTTAGGGAATGTGTTTAACTATACTGGTAATTTTAATCTGAATCAAGAGCATTTAGTGGGTAAGGCGCTTAAAGCCATGAATGTTTTACTAAGTTAGTGTAATCAATTTGATTTAAAACCTAGAATTTATTGCCAATTATTCGATGCCTTTGTTGGAGCTATGTTAAATTATGCAGCAGAAACATGGGGATATTCAAAAGCAACAGAAATCGAAAGAATACACTTAAAATTTTGTAAAAGAATTCTAAATGTTTAACCTTATACTTGTAATGCCACAGTGTACGGTGACTTGGGTAGATACCCACTATATGTAAATAGGTACATCCGTATGTTAAATTATTGGTTTAAGCTAGTATCTACAGAAAATATTATTTTAAAAAAGGTTTACGAAGTCACTTTATAACTGTTCTAAAGGACACCGTAACTGGGTTTATCATATTAAGCTGATGTTGGAAAATCATGGTTTTGCAGATGTTTTTAATAACGTTCATACTATTAACCCTAAAGAATTTGTACATATTTTTAAACAACGAGTAATTGACACCTTTAAACAAGAATGGTTTGGTACCCTAGAAAAGAGCTCTGTTTTAGAAATCTATATGCAATTTAAACAAACGCTTGAGTATGAAATGTATCTGGATGTTCTCCCAAAAAGTCTAAGATTCTATTTTTGTAGATTGCGCATGTCGGCACATCCATTACGTATCCAGTCAGGTAGATATGCAAGGAATAACACACCAAGACAGGAACGACACTGTTTAATTTGTAACACAAACGATATAGAAGATGAATATCATTTTGTTTGTGTGTGCTCCAGATACCAAACAATAAGAACAAAATATATCAAAAGTAAATACTATATAAGGTCAGTTTATAAATATTTAGAATTACTTAAATCCAGTAACAGAGCTGAACTTATTAAAATATCACTTTTTATATAAGAATCAGTTACCATGCGGTCTGAAAATTTAGATGTATCGAATACAAATTAATGTTTGCTGATTTATTTATGTAAGGATACAAATGGAGCAATTATTGGAATTTATTAATTGCAGCAAATGTTATTGGCATTTATTTCAAAATTGTTAGCTGTGTTAAAATAAACTTAGAGCAAATAATTGTATTTATTGTATTTATTTAAAAAATTGTTAATCTCATATGCATACATATGTTCTGAAAATTCAAAAACATATTCGATATTTGTTCATCTCCACTATAGAAATGGTATGATCATTTATGTTAACTTAACACCTTTTTCACAACGGTTGATTTTTTTGTTGTTTTGTTTTTTGTTGTTTTTTTCTCATCACAAAATACGGAAATATGGATGTCTTAACATGTTGACTATTAGTTGTAAATATATGTGTGTAGACGATGTACTATGTGCAAGTCTTGAATAAAAACGTCTGTCTGTCTGTCTGTCTTGATTCTATTATCAAAACCATTTTTGAAGGCGTCAATATGATTGGTTATTGAACATTTGTGAAGGCGGCAATATGATTGGTTATTGAAATGTCACCTGAGTCTATAATGCTCTGTTAACAAATCCAGTCAGCGGGTAATACCGAAGCGTACTGGTTAAAATAAGCACGTTTGTATCAAACAGTTATTTTTAGTATTGCGTTAATTTTAACGTTATTTTTTTGCTGTTAACGCCGAGTTTTGTTAACATGTACAATGTATTAGGCAATGATTATTGAATGAATGTGATTTTTCGTCCTAGCTGTTTAACGTCACATTTGACCTTTCATGACCTTTACAGAAAGCCAATAGAATAAAAAAGAAATTTCCCGCCAGTAGGTCCGAATGAACAAAATCAAATTTTACATTGGTCAATTGAAAGAAAGCCCCATTAAACATTGACCACACAGCACTTCAAAATAGACAGAATACATTGAACGCATTCACGATTCCCAACAGCTCTCTTTGTAGAGGCGTAGCTAGTGTTTCTCGGCCGTGTAAGATCAATACGTCGCCAGCTATACATAAGACAGCATATTCTGGGAAAAGATTTAATAAAAGTTTAAAAACGTTAATTTTAAATCAGTTATATTCAATCCATTATATGTTTATAGTTCAATGAAACAACTATGTATTTTCTGTATTGTATTTGACATTTGTAGTGATTCTGTAAATAAATTGCGAATGAAAACGTGTATAATTAACGTTTAACGCGATCATGAGTGTAAAGAAAACGAATTATTTCTAACTTGCCATTTGTAAACATTATAGCGAGCATGGTATCCAACCAATATAGAAGCAAACGAAATGTATGAAATTCGCTCAAATGCGTGCGCACTCATTTTGCATATTTAATAAACTGTTCAAACAGAAATTACAGAGCCACTTCAGTGCACATACTTAGTTTGATAATTCATTCGTTTGTTGGATATTGTTTGCTGTTTTCAACCGATATTAGGTCATATCGCGGAGATTTAGTTAACCTTACCATGTGTTCGTGGGCAAACTCACGTATTCTCAAGTGCTCTTACGACACGGGTCCTGCTATCTGCTCATGCCTACTTTCGAGAATCATCATAAAAGTATTGCCGTACTTAACAAACAAACATGCCTAAGCTTATGGAATTAGAGAAAAAAATAATCAAAAGGGAAAAAGTATATGTTTATGCATATGGACATGTGAAATCACGTCCGTACACATAACATCATTATCTTAGGAAAGGAAACAACGAAATATACAGTTTGGTATGATATAAATGTGTATGGTGTAATTAAAGAGCATGTCAAGTTTTGAATATATCTGTTGAAACGTAATGCTATAACCCACAAAAGTTTTACTGCAACAGAACTTTTTTTTACGATAAGTGGTACAGAAAATACACGCCGAATATCTTTTTAAAGATATTTCTTGTTTCTTATTATGTAATTCCGCTCTGTCGGCGTCCGATAGAGTATTGTTAAATTGCCTAATGGCTTTTTTTATATAATCTCAATTTACGTTTACATTCGTCGTCAAATCACTGTTTTTGAGTTACTTGCATCTTGAAAGCGTGGTTTTCGATTATCACAGCTTTTTTTCAAAATATGTATTACCGTATTTACATAAAAAGTTACCGTATTTACATAAAAAGTTTGTAAATATCGATGTCAGACAATTAACATATCCATTTCCGTGGATTTCAATGTTTATATTATGTATAAGGGTACCTATAAAATTATTTGTTATATCGCTTTTAAACGATTTTTCATATTTTTTTATCAGATGTATAATACTTCGATTTACCATTTCCAGTGATGTTCCGATACACAAGGACTCACTTTCGACGAGCAGAAAAGCGGCGCATGATTTGAAAATGGGTGAAAACTACAAAAAAATGAAAAATCTAAATTATTACGATGTGTAAACAAATAATCTACTACGCTTGTCCCGTTAAGGGTCATGCATGTGAAATTTCCTACATTGCCCGGCCATCGACCGTTAACTAGTTGTCACTTTACACATATCAAGTAAAAACAATCACCGAAACGATTTTAATTGGTATCACGAGAAATCCGAGGTGTGGGCGTATCGATGGCAATTAAGTCATCATCACCTAAATTTCGATCAAATTTGATATAATCCGGTTTACTACCAGTTCTACAATTTAGGTAACCTGCTAAAAATATTTTCCCACGATCATTGAACAATAGAATATCTTGCTCTAGTTGGGTGAAAATATTTACGTTATACATGTTATGAACAGGAGATGATTTTGGGGCAATATGTATATGTAAAACAAATAAAAAAATAATCATTCAAAATGGGAAAAAAATCTCATCGAGTTAACCCAGAAAATACAGTCGATTGTATTTTTTGCTAGAGTTACACCCTTTCTTATACTATTTTTAATAGAAACAATAAGGCCACCACTTGGTCGTTTTGCGCTGCAATTTTGATACTTTCGGAAAGAATGAATAGGGTTTGAGTATCCCTCAATATCAATGTTAGAATTACTGTTTGTCCATGATTCACTAAGGCGTAATTACTGTTTGTCCATGATTCACTAAGGCATATAATATCATACTCACACAGATAATTAACAAAATCGGTTGACTGCTTTTTGTGGTGTGTATAAAACGCAGCTTTTAGCACAGGCTGCAAATTGCAGGCTGCGTTATCGGGTCATAAAACAACATCGTTACAGCCAATATAGATATCGTTGGAAAAGGCAGCCAATATAGAAATAGAAGGAATACGCAGCCAATATAGCTTATTGGCTATATTGAACTAATTAAATACTTGTAATGTGTATTGCATTTAGATGGATTAAGGAATTTAGGAACCTGGAACACTTTAAAACGGAATATCAAACAATTTGAATTGAATCTTGATACCGGGAGGTTTATTGCACAAAAATGTATACGATCTATAAATAAAATAGAATATAAAGTTGTATTTAAATATTTTCATGAATGTATATGCACATTTTATTGCTTTCAACTTATTTAAATAATTTGAAATTCTACTTTAAATTAAGTGCGTAAGTAGGAAGGCAGCTGACAGCGCAGCCAATATAGACATATAGGGAAAACGCGGCTTTTAGCGCAGCCAATATTGATATAGAAGGAAAACAAATTAGGTCACGGTTTCGCGATGGTGATCTATGTTTGTTTTAAATAATGAAATATAAAAGCATTATACGTGTTGACCTCATTAAAGAATTTTAATGTTGATTGTATTTATTGTAATTTAGGAATTAAGAACATATTAAAACGGAATCTAAAACAGTTTGAATTGAATCTTGTTACCGGGGTGTGTATTATGCATAAATGTATAATATATGTAAATACACAAGAAAATAAAGTTTTTTTAATGTATTAACACATGTTATTGCTTTCAACATATTAAAGTAGTTTAAAATTTTACTGTGAATTTATGCGTAAGTATGAAGGCAGCTGCTAGCGCAGCCAATATAGACATATAGGGAAAACGCGGCTTTTAGCGCAGCCAATATATATAAAGAAGGAAAACAAATTAGGTCACTGTTTCGCGATGATGGTCATTATTTATTTGAAATAATGAAATATAAAGCATTTTACGTGTTGAACTCGTGAAAGAATTGTATGTCAAATTTATTTATTTGAATTAAGGAACCTAGAACATTTTAAAACGGAATATCAAACAATTTTAAATGAATCTTGATTCCGGGAGGTTTATTGCACAAAAATGTATACGATCTTTAAATAAAGAATATAAAGTTGTATTTAAATATATTTCATTAATGTATATACACATTTTATTGCTTTCAACTTATTTAAATATTTTGAAATTCTACTTTAAATTAAGTGCGTAAGTAGGAAGGCAGCTGACAGCATATAGGAAAAACGCAGCCAATATAGATATAGAAGGAAAACAGATTACTTACGGTTTCGCGAGGGTGGTCATTATTTATATTAAAAGATGAAATATAAAAGCATTATACGTGTCGAACTCATTATAGAATTGGATTGTACCTTGTTGTGTGTTATCATCCATGTCCTCATCCTATGAAAAATTAACCCATCATATTTTTTACACGTAACTAAGTTTTATTTTGCCATGCAAACTTGTTAGAAATGAAGTACGATATGAGGGCCGTCCAACAGATAAAGCGTCGTATCGACGCGATTCGATATTTTGGGAAACTACGAGGATTGCTTATATAGCTAAACAATACATCCTCTCTCAATGTGAGCGTGGATGATCGAGTGGTCTAAGCGGAAGGATTTTTACTCCAGGAATCCAGAGGTCAGTGGTTCGATCCCTGTTGAGGGTTACTTTTTTTTCCTTTTTTTTAAATTGTATTCTTGTTTTTTTACTGGAGACTTTTAGTTCAAATGTTTAAACGTATCAATATAAAGCATTTAAAGCATTAAATGACAAGCTTCAATACATGCCAAATTCTGTTGGACGGCCGCTTTAAGAAAAAACAAAAGGCCGTTGGAAAGGACTGTTATCCATGTTAAACCAGGGGTCTGCAACAGGGTCTGTCCGAATATTCATTATTTTGGGAAAGCGCGTTCTAAAAAGGTGCGAACTATGTTTCGCGCTCTTATTAAAACACGACTTGCACATGGCATTCATGTATAGTGAATGGTTATGCGTACAAAGGGACTTACATACAATTATCACATGGCTGTAGAAAATATGTAATATTCAGTTCAATAACTGGAAATATACGTGTACTATGTAACGGGTATTGTTTTCACTTTTTACTCGCCATAAGAAATTGATTGCACACCATTTGCATTAAAGTCCTCATTAGCAACAAATTGTTGTTTGTGTAACTGTTTACGGTAAAAAGGTGCGATGAAGATGACCGTCGTTTCATAGTTCTTGAAGCTGACACAGGGGGGCACTTATCCGCCCCTTGAATAATTGTGACTGGGCAGATATCCGCCTTCTTAATTATGACAGGGGGGGGGCACTTATCCGCCCCTCCAGATTTGATGGGAGGGAACCTCTCCGCCCCCTTTAAAATAAGGGGGCACCTCTCCGGGGGGCACTTCTCCGAGGGGCGCCTCTCCGGATACCTGCGAAATATGTCAACTTAATATATAAATGTAATGAATGTGGCATCTGTTGACTAACTTATCAATAGACCGTTCCATAATCGATAAATTGACCGCCGCCATATTGTCAGTCACGTGACTGTCCGCCATTACACTGCTGCTAACTGGTGCGAGTCTGCGATTCCAAAATCCAAAGACGTAGAGAATACCGGCTTAACCGTTCTCGGATTAATAAAGTACTTAATGAATTAATGTGAGGCGATTATCACATTTTTGTTGTTTAAATGATTGTTTGAAGTTGAGATTGATTGTTACAAATAAAATGTTTAAAATGCTTTCGTGTATTTGTTTTTTTTATATCTGTAATCAAGAGGTAATCATCGGCGAAAATTTGCCGGTTCAGTCGCTCATACTATGTCTTTGATTAGACTTGTTACTTTTAACGTTTCACAAACAATTCACGCATGTATTGTTGTGTTGATGTTAATAGCCACAACATCAAGCAATTTATATTTTAATTAATACTTATTAAAGATTCTCGCGCAATTAATTACCGCTAATTGTTTGTAATTGGTCTCATTTGGTGAAAATCTACATTCCAAAATCATAACATATTATATTAAGTACGGTATGATATTTTTGATACGCCTTCCATTATTTGTCTTGTTCTGATATCAAAGATAAAAAAATTGTGGTTTGGATTTATTTTTTTTTTTTTTTTAGATGGAATTTTGTCACGTTAAAAAACGAGCTTTTTATCATGAGAGAGTGATATTGATCTTGACGATATTTTATGTGATTATTCGGAGATGAAGAGAATGCGATCTATGTGATATATCTATATTTTCATCTGTGAATCATTTAACAGCTATAAAGCTAAAAAATACTGAAAAAATGTATTTTATAGGTCTTTGAAGTAACGCAAAACATATGGATAACGACACCAAATGTTTAGTCAATTAATCCACACAAAAAAAACTCCGAAAAAAACACCTAAATAATATTTCAAAAATATATTATTAAGCGCCAAACGAATTTATTAATACATTTATTTTCAACTTTAAAAACGCGGCATAAGCATCAAATTAAAGATTATCTGAAGACTGAAAGGCCAACAATTTGACACAACAAAGAGCTCTATGCATAAGCCGTAATATTTTTTGCAGAAAAGCTTCAATAAATTACAATAGTAATACATCTAATTATAAAAATATAATTATGAATGGCATGAGTACGTTAGTGTGATAAACACGTGAGTAATAGAAAGTGTACAATTTCTGATATTCTATATTGGACATCACTTTTAATTTGTACAATATGTAACATATCTAATGAACGCAACTGTTAAGTATGTCGGGGGTAAAATATTAAACCAAATGACTGCTTAATACTACCAGAAAGAGAAGACATGGTGGCATAATCAATTGTGTTTAATGACCAGACTGTCATCTGCCACCCAGTGTGGTTTATGACACCCCGGGATGACGCCATGTTGTTAGTTAAGTCTGGATAATATCTGATCAAAACGAGATAATCGGATTATGCAGAACAAACCGGCAATTCAACACTGGAATGCAAAGGATTACGCGATTTTAAGATTGATGCATATAATCAAATAATAAATATTGCACTTAGTTTAATTAAATGGGTTTTTTAATGTGTCAACGTGTTTATTTTCCTAGACAAATACCTAAAAAAAATGCACGTTTTTCAAACATTTTTCTGTTATAACACTAGCTAAACATCTCCTCCAGCAGAAAAAACTTTATTTCATACAATTTGCATGACACACAAAAAAGTTTTACAAAAAGAAAGAAATTCACCCGTTGAATAATCGGTACTCTCTTATATATGTTACCGGTTGTTTGGCAGTAGTGTAATGGCGGACGCGGAGAGTATTCAGGGGAGATAATTGGGTAATTACTAAATTATGGAACGGTCTATATGCGACATTTGTAGACATTCGAAGGGCGCCAGTTACCGGGATTTCAACTTCATTGAATTTGTCTGAAGGCTTATGCAACTTATGTTCGTAGATATGTTCGTGTGTTAATAAAAATAAAGGCCTCACAAATTTAATAAATTATTAATTTAATTGCACGTGATGTACACGTCTGTGTAACTCAACAAAAATAATCAAAATATAAACAAAGCAAATTTCTTTAAATTTCGTTCTATTTCCATTATTCTATCAGCAACAACAATAATAGTGAACACGGAGTGTATATTGATAGGAGATGAATCGAGTATTTGACCCTTACTGTAGTAAATTCAATCTTATGCAAAAACTATTCATCCGATTTTATTGGTTTATACGTTATCTTGTTGCTTATTAATTCCTCTTTCAAAAAAAAAATAACTTTTAGTATATTCCCGTTGTTATTAATGGATTTATAGCGAGTTAAACATAAGAAATACACATTTTATGTTTTACCACCGCGCGTTTTACCGTGTTGTGGCTATCGATCTTTTACAATTAGCGTACAGTGAAGCGCCGAGGTTATACATTTTGATGTACCCACTCAAGTCTTATGTAGAATTATAGTTTCATTTCTCAGCCGATTTTGACAAATTATATATCATTAGAAAGCTTACGTTACGTAGTAAACAGATATATAAAATAATAAATAGATATTAAGTTTTTCTTCTGATTTCGACAGCCCGGCGAGTTATAACTTTAACTTTTGCAAATATCATACCGTTTTGGAGTTTTAGAATCTAGATTTACGGTTGACATGTTCGTACTTAATACCAATCTGTAGCGTTTATATTTGGAGTTCAGTTTTAAAAATTACATCTTGCTTAGGAGAATAGAATTTTGTATACGAATGAAAAAAAAATGTTTAAAAACGAAAGTAATTAAGGAATGAAGGCGAAAGAAAGTAGCGCGCGTTCCTAACGCACTGAACTGAATCTACGGTCTTGGCGATTATGCTTTTGTTTAGAAACCGGCCATTGAATTTCCTTTGCCATATTATTATATTTTTTTATGGAATATATTGTAGTATTTTGTTCACGAAACATATCAATAAAGCTTATTATAAATGAATCTTAATAAATTAACGATTTCAGCTCTTGTTTATAACATAGAAAGGGTGTTAAATTTATGATGAAACAGCGTATATAGCGGACCCTCTCGATATTATTCGGCTTTGCATGCATACTTGAAATAAAATGGGTATCAAAAACATTCATCGTTTGCTGTTTATTATCAACGAGGTAATTATGTATAATTATATGAAATGTTATTTACCTTAAATTATCAATTTATTAAAGATTCTTGAAAATCACGGTCGGTGTTACGCGGGTCATTTCGTATTTTGACATCAGGGCATCATGTCTAACTATTCAAAATCAGATTTTTTCTCTGGGACGATGACGGCTTAGATTTAGACAGGCAGACAGATAGTTTATTCAGACTTATACAGCAGTACCTCGTCTTCAACTCAAATATATAAATTATTTTTAGACGAATTGTTAGGTGATTACACATATAGCAGTGATGATTCTGAGAATGTTGCCATGTTTCTTATCCGTGTAATCTAGAGTCCGTGGTTTGAGCATTTTTATCGCGGTGTTCAATAAAAGATATCTCAATAATCTTGTTTATTGATAGATGTGTGGTTTTATTGCCCCTGTGTTCAGCACAAACCAATTATTATGGGATACCAAAGGGGTCGAAACTTTAACTTCTGCTCGAGCAGAAAAAAATGCTGCTCCAGCAGCATTTAAATGCTGCTCGACCAGCAAAATACTGCTCGAGCAGCAAATTTACTGCTCGACCAGCATTTTTTCTGCTCGAGCAGAAAAATCCTGCTCGACCAGCATTTATTTTTAGATTATGGCATTAGCCAATCAGAACTCTTGTTATATTTGCCATTTGGTGCAAAACTGGTTTGTTTGGAAAAAAAATGGCTGCCGCCATGATGGTGCCTTTTTCACATCTTCTGCAAGTTCATGTGACGACCTGTTTAAAGTTTAACATTGACACGCGGTAAGTGCTTTATATTTTGGCTGCAAACTAGTCGATCAAAAAATTGTTGCCATTCGCTTAATAAGAAAATCGATCATAAATGTCTAACGGCTGTTAAAACCACAGGTGGTTAGCGTGTGGCTATGATATTAATTAGTGAAAACATCATTTTGAATGATAAATAATCATATTATAACGAAAAATTAACTTTTCTGAAAAAAAATATTTCACTATCAAATATATATATAACAAGGTATGCAACTCAAAATCACCCCATAACGGGGTTCATCGCTTTGAACAGCCATATCTTCATCAATTGTGCAGCGATTTTCACGATCTCGGTCTTATTCAACGCAGAAATGAATTTCCTTTCTGGAAATGTATATGTCTTGCAATATTTTTACAAATGCTGGGTCAACTTTTAAGAAATAACACGATACACAACACGCATGACCCAGTTGACAGTGATCATGTATTCTTTATGAATGAAATCTCCAGTTGTAAAGACACACCTCCGCATTGGACCAATGAAATCACTCGTATGTTTAAAATGTCAGTTAGTTGAAATGTATGTAAACAAAGGTTTCAAACGGCGCTGGACAGTTAGTCTTGATGCAGAATGTAACGACAAGAACGGTAATAATGTTTTTTCATACGTTTTATTGAATTATGGTATCGAACTACATGAACTTTGTAGGGAAGTTGCCCTTTACTCCGTGAAGATTTCAGTCTTAAAGACAGCATGATCACTGTCAACTGGGTCATGCGTGTTGTGTATCGTGTTATTTCTTAAAAGTTGACCCAGCATTTGTAAAAATATTGCAAGACATATACATTTCCAGAAAGGAAATTCATTTCTGCGCTGAATAAGACCGAGATCGTGAAAATCGCTGCACAATTGATGAAGATATGGCTGCTCAAAGCGATGCACCCCGTTATGGGGTGATTTTGAGTTGCATACCTTGTTATATATATATTTGATAGTGAAATATTTTTTTTCAGAAAAGTTAATTTTTCGTTATAATATGATTATTTATCATTCAAAATGATGTTTTCACTAATTAATATCATAGCCACACGCTAACCACCTGTGGTTAAAACTTTTGCGAAAATCACGACGATGACTGATAAGAATCACAGGTGGTTAGCGTGTGGCTATGATATTAATTAGTGAAAACATCATTTTGAATGATAAATAATCATATTATAACGAAAAATTAACTTTTCTGAAAAAAATATTTCACTATCAAATATATATATAACAAGGTATGCAACTCAAAATCAGCCCAAAACGGGGTGCATCGCTTTGAACAGCCATATCTTTATCAATTTTGCAGCGATTTTCACGATTTCGGTCTTATTCAACGCAGAAATGAATTTCCTTTCTGGAAATGTATATGTCTTGCAATATTTTTACAAATGCTGGGTCAACTTTTAAGAAATAACACGATACACAACACGCATGACCCAGTTGACAGTGATCATGCTTACTTTAAGACTGAAATCTTCACGGAGTAAAGGGCAACTTCCCTATAAAGTTCATGTAGTTCGATACCATAATTCAATAAAACGTATGAAAAAACATTATTACCGTTCTTGTCGTAACATTCTGCATCAAGACTAACTGTCCAGCGCCGTTTGAAACCTTTGTTTACATACATTTCAACTAACTGACATTTTAAACATACGAGTGATTTCATTGGTCCAATGCGGAGGTGTGTCTTTACAACTGGAGATTTCATTCATAAAGAATACATGATCACTGTCAACTGGGTCATGCGTGTTGTGTATCGTGTTATTTCTTAAAAGTTGACCCAGCATTTGTTAAAATATTGCAAGACATATACATTTCCAGAAAGGAAATTCATTTCTGCGTTGAATAAGACCGAGATCGTGAAAATCGCTGCAAAATTTATGAAGATATGGCTGTTCAAAGCGATGCACCCCGTTTTGGGCTGATTTTGAGTTGCATACCTTGTTATATATATATTTGATAGTGAAATATTTTTTTTTTCAGAAAAGTTAATTTTTCGTTATAATATGATTATTTATCATTCAAAATGATGTTTTCACTAATTAATATCATAGCCACACGCTAACCACCTGTGATAAGAATTGCTCAATGGGTGCGCAAGGGTAGGTTCTCTGTTTCTATCGATTTACTTTCTTAATGATTCTTAATAATTGCTTCCGACACAGGTGCCGATTGCCTGTGATTGTGCCTTTCTGGTTAACATTGTTTACGTTTCTTGTTCTCCCCATACATGTATATCTGCTGTCCTAACTTTTACAATTATCCAAAATATCATGTCTGTTAACCAGTTCTCAGTGCCCTAGATCAGCTGCGTATCTGCGTCTTTCACCCTATTAAAATATTTAAAAATGCAAAGAAATACAATATCATGAGTATTGAAAACGCAACCAGCTAAGAGAGGTCGAAAGACATCCGAGATTGTTGCGCCAAAATATCAGCTGATCGCAAACTTTTTCGAATCAAGAAAGCAAGATCCAATAAGTGCCGAATCATTCGTGTTATCGATTTTGTTAGAAACTGTGCATACAGCAGTTGAGTTGACATCCAAAAAACATGATGGAAAGTCTGTGACTTAACAAATCTGTCAAAAGTATAAAAAGGCATGTCATTGGTTAGAAATTGTCGACATTTTTTAAAGTTTATATCATGGACAGTTTCAAGGATTAAAGATATTACGAAACATCAGTTTATTAAAATTTATGATGATAGTAAGTTTACAGTTCTATTGAATCAATACAAGTGTGCAGCGTCAACGGAAGTAAATCAGCAATTATTTAAAGGTATGCATTTTTATTACTCATTTCACTCTATATGAAGAATGGAATCACCCTATTTTTCAAAATCAATGGTTGAAAACCCTATTTCCCAAATAATTATCTGGGGCACTGAGTTCTCGAGGACTTTTCTCAATTTCAATGTAAATTATTTTTCACCGAGGCCTATAAGCTTGTTCAAAGCTAATAACAGGTAAAATGTGAGTTGTGTCTGAATTACAAGTTGTTTAATTTTTCATAATTGAAATGTTTACAATTTACTATTTATTGAATAACTTGGCAGTGCATAATTAAGTTCTGGGATGTTATTTTCAGCTCTGAACTGCGAAAAAAATGCATAATAATTACATTGGTGGCACTATAATGAGTTACCTTTCATCTGTCCTTCCATTATAATGTCCCTAAAGCAGACTTCCCAAACTTTGCAGAAAGAGATTAGGCATTGTATTACACACTCATTTTAACCATGGCATGCTATTGTACAACATGTCTTGACGGAAATAATTTCGATAAAAAATATTTGCAGGAAATAATTTTTCCATTGCGAATCGTTTGTATCTTTTTATCTTTATTCTGAAATGCCCCTCTTAAGAATAATGTCATGTATAGCTGGTTTAGAATTAAGGATGATGATATGTCCTAACAGCATTTTGTCATGTCATTTACTGTACTTCTTAACCTACATGTATTTGAATATTCAGTCCCCATGTAACTACGCCCATATGTTGTGGACATTTTCATACAAGAATACAAACAGGAATATGTATTGGAGTTTGCTGTTAAAATTTACAGTCAATCGGAGGGTAACAGGTTTGTTTTTAACCAGAAGTGAGGAACTAAACGCAATTTGCAGGGAAAAAAATATATATAGCAGTGCTCCAGATAACATGCGTAAAGGCGTAAAAACGAATAAAACTTCTTAAATAACGATTTAGCTTTAAAACCTTTGCATAAAGTTATGCATTGAAAAAATAAAACACGAATTCGACATTTTCGAACGTGCGTAAAACTTCCAGTAGCAAATTATATATGGTAAACATTTCATCCCAGGTCTGACTCGTCGAGGCGCTCAATTAAAACTACAGCTTTAAGTCAACGTCACTTTGCTGTTAGGAAGGGCCACACTTAAGAACGGTCGAAAGGCCAAACAGTCTCGATTCTGTTCTCCTGGTATTACAGGCGAGTCATTACTGTTTATTGTACTTTTTTAATTACACTTATCGTAATTTTTATTCACAAGTAATAAACAATATACATATTCAAAATGTCATTAAAATTAAATGTTAAATATATATTTTTGATATGACTTTAACGGCGACCAAAATGCCATTATGACCTAAGCCGAAGTGACAGTTACTGTTTTAAATAAAAAATCAAAATGGCCGACCGAAGCGGTGTATCGAAGCGTGGAAGGCAAAAAAAGCAAGATGAGCAAGATAGATGTGGGGTCTTTTGAGCTGTCCGATTATGGGAAAGCAAGAAACGGAAAAGAAAGCCAGGCTTTTCCAAGACTATAAACCAAAATGTTGGATTGCTGATGTGTCAAAAACAATGCATAAAAATTATTTGGTAATATAGTGTTAAGAATTAATTTTATAAATAGGGGGTAAAATAAGAATTAATTTTTATAATAGGGAGTAAATAAGAATTTGACCAAATTTTTATCTGGAGCTCTGATATAGAATGTCAAAGCACAGATTAATTCTTAAATTTTAATGTATTTTTCTTCTATTAATAGCATAATTTTTAACCCCAATATTCAGAATTCACTTAAAGTCTTTATAGCATAGAACAGTCTCAGAATGCCAAGAAAATATGCTTTAAATCTGCAAAAATATGCTCAAATGCAAATGCAAATACCTTAGAATACAATTCCATTTGATAAATAGTTATCTTAAACATCAATCATATACAATGTTGAATTTAAATTTCACTTTGGCAATCAATTATTAACAGATTTGACTTATTGTATGCCCCCAGTTGCTATATTTATGCTAAAGTGTGTGTTCCTGTTAATAGCATATTCCTGTTATTAGCATAATTTTTGCTGACATGGTATGCTAAGAACAGGAATCCACTGTAGCAACATATTAATCAAGAATTATGGTTTGAATCCGTGAACTATTATTTTTTATGGTGAAAGAAAATCTCCATGGCGCTTTTTCAAAAATTCCTTATCAAGCTTGGTAAAAGAACACACAGAATAGCAAATTTATTACAGCGCCAACTTCCGGGTAAAAATGATTGATTTTTTTTATATTCCTTAAAGACATGTGCCACATCATATCCTATGGGTGATTTAAAAAATAATGAAGCCTAAATAAAACATGCATTTATTTTCTTGCCATTAAGCATGTTTGAGCTCTTTTTCTATCTTACAGAAGTGTTTCCATGTGATTAACTTAAATGGGAAAATTCTTCTCAATAACTTGCTTCTTTAACAAAATATATTGAAAAATATCCTTAAAATTGCCCCAAGTGTACTGGTTTTGCGTGACATTTTATGTAAAAGGCAATTTTCAATTCTATACTTCAATAAAACTTTCAGAAATATTAGGTATTGCCATCATTAAATGAATATAAAAATGCATATGCTTTAAGAAAAATAAAACAATGCTTCTAACTTAGGTTGATATCTCTTGTAGCAAGTGTTCAAAGCAATGATGTTCTTGTCAATTTTGTGCCACAATTTTCAACTCTCTTCACGTATATTAAGAGGTGGCATCATAAAATGTTAAAAAACAAGTTACAGGTCACCCAAAATAAACTTATCAGGTTCATATTAAATTTACATCCTAGGTCTCACATTGGTAAAGAACATTTTACTAGACTTAACTGGTTGCCTATTGAAAGTCGAGTAAACCAGATCACACTTTGTCATGTTTTTAAAATAAGCTCTAAGTTGGCTCCGCTATATATGGAAGATAATTTTACTCCAGTCAGTAATATTCACAATAAGAAAACTAGGTTCAGAGTTAGAACACAGTCAGACTCTCCTAATACTGATCTAAACATGCATGATTGCAATAGGTTTGCCATTCCAAGGGTCAAGGGTTCTGGCAAAAAGTCATTTGCTTTCAATGGGTGTACTCTCTGGAACTCTCTTCCTCAGCATATCAGAGATGCCAAAAGTATTCCATCTTTTAAACACAGTGTTAGGGAGCATTTTTTAAGCCAGATAGATTTTTAATGTGCATCTCTTTAAGATTTCTTACTGTTGATTTAACTTGAATGTCAATATAGATAGATTTATTGTGTCTTATCTAGTTGCTGTATGATTATTCTTTAGCTTGGCAAATAATTTTATGTTAATTTTTAAACACTTAAATTGTGATAACTTCTTAATAATTGTCTAGTCTAGAACTTATCAGAATATATTCTATGCATTTAGGTTAGTGTAACTTAAATATGTCACATGTCTTTCATTATTATTCACTGTGATATTACTATATACTGTGATATAAAACGTTGTCTCCTATGTCATACAATATTATAACTTAAGGACCACAATGGAAATAAGGGTTTAATTGCAAACCCTTTATTGTGCAATCCTTAACGTATAATGTTGATTGACATGGCTTTGTTTATACATGCAGGTTGTTTTTTATTACTTATTTTGTGTATATAACATGCTGCCATGTAAATCTATGCATTTTATGTCGAAATAAATCTATCTAAGTGCTTCAATATTTATAGGCAAAAAGTGTCCTTTTAACCTGTCTCATGTTTTTTCTAAACATTTGTACAGGTATTTATACAATTATTTGTTCATGTAAATTTTGAACAGCTGAATACTAAATGTGGTCAGAATTTGTCCCTGTCCCAAGTGTACATTTTGCAAGAAAGTTATTTTAAATTTTTCATAAGATAGAATTTTCAATGTTTTACATCATTTTCTTCAAACCATTAATGCTTATCACTAGATGTACTGAAAATTTGATGCCAAAACCTTGTGAACTTTTTTTGCAAGACAAATATCGCATTGTCCCAAGTGTACTAAATTTTTATCATGTTTGATGGACAGGTGATAGCTTTTAAAAAATAAACAAAGGCACCAATTTTCTGGAAAGAAGTACACAGAAGGGTGTAATCTCCAAGAGAAAAAGGTGGTTTCTTCACTCTGGGGGTGAACTACTCTTATTATATGGGTATGTCTCCATATTTTGTCTTCAGAAGAAAAATATAAGCATATAAATGATAATGTGTGGGAACTTGGGAAGTATATTTGACTTTACCATAACATTATTACAAAAATGCATTTCCTCTTCTCAAATTAATGTCAATTTTAATCAAAATGTTTCTCCAATAATCTTCAATGTTAGCCTGAAGTTGGTTAACAAATGTTGTACATGTACACTTGGGACACAAAATAAATGTTTTTCTTATAAACCTCCAGAAAGTGAAAACAAACTTACATTATAGCAGAATTAATGATTAAATTTCGATTTAATAAAGCATTCAAAAGCAACTGAAAAAAAAGCCAAAATAAAAGTTGAACATGGTCAAATGTGAAATATGATTGATGACAAAGTCTTTCAGACACTTATAATTAAACCACGCAGACTGTCACCCTTGTGGTACAATTCCTACACATCTAAACTAAAAACCATGTTAAAACCTTCGATAAACAAAGGTACAGCACTTATTATTATTTCATTCATTTTTAATGACACATTATTAAAATATATAGAGGATATATTGTATTACAGAGGAAGGTCAAGTAAGAGGACATCGTGTTTAATGTATAAAGTATAAAAAGAACAAGGTCTAATTTATAAAGAACAAGGTCCAATATATAGAGAATATAATGTTTAATATATAGAGAGCAAGGTCTAAATATAGAAGTTAAGAACAGTGAATTATATGTGTGTTGTTATGAGAAAACTGGGCTTAATTCATGTGCGGAAAGTCTAGTCCCTGATTAGCCTGTGCAGACTGCACAGGCTAATCAGGGACGAGACTTTCCGCTTTTACAGTATTTTAAATTTGAAAGAAGTCCCTTCTTACCGAAATTCAAGTTATAGCGGAAAGTGTCGTCCCTGATAAGCCGGTGCGGACTGCACAGGCTAATCTGGGACGACACTTTACGCACATGAATTTATCCCAGTTTTATCAGAACAAGACACATATTATAGAAAACGAGGTCAAAAATTATAAAAAAATATAAACATGTATCATAAAAAAGAAACTTCACATATATTTGAAGGCCATCCTATATTTTGATAAATCTGAGTTTTTACTTAAAGATACACTGCTTTGAGGCCAGGAAAAAAACTTTTAAGAGTATAGTTTTGAAAAATATGTGTTAAAAACATGAAAATTTCAATTTTTTCCATAATTTTTTTTAGAACACTTCTTATTTTGTATTTAAATTTTTCTTAAGAACATACTGCATGTTGACAAAACACACAAAATATTGATAACATGTTTTAATGGGATTTTATTAAGTGCAAAAGACATGTACATTTATAAAAAAAAATTCAAAACATTTGGTTAACATCTTTTGTTGTGAAAAAGTGATCACATCTGACAGAACGGCCCTACTCATTTATAAAACTTGAACCCTTTCCCTATGCAATACAAACAAAACTGTTGCCATAACTTAACATCTAAAATTTGAGAAAACTTTTCATTTAGGCTTCATTATCCACACGCTTTTCGGAGAAAAAGTGGGGATATTGTGGTTATCTTCGTCGTCCGTCCTGGCCACTTTCTCCTCCTACACTTTAAGCACTAGAACCTTGAAACTTACACACATGGTAGCTATGAGCATCTGTGCGACCCTGCACTATTTGGAATTTTGATCTGACCCCTGGGTCAAAAGTTATGTGGGTTGAGGTGGGGCCGGGTCAGAGATTTTTACTCATTTTTATGCCCCCGGATCGAAACAAAGGGGGTATATTGTTTTTGGCTTGTCTGTCATTGTATGTGTGTGTGTGTGTGTGTTTGTGTGTGTGTGTGTCCCAAAACATTAACCTTGGTCATAACTTTTGCAATATTCAAGATAGCAACTTGATATTTGGCATGCATGTGTATCTCATGGAGCTGCACATTTTGAGTGCACCATACATGTTGTACTACACCGAATGTCTTCAAATTGATACTGAATCTCTCTTATGGCAATACGGATAATCTCAACTATGCATGGCCCCATTACCAACCTTGGGGTGCCCCGCCCACATTGGCCACGCCAAAATAGACCACGCCCACCCAAAATTGCCTTTTACTATAATTTCTTCATTTCTACACCGATTCACTTCAAATTGATACTGAACCTCTCTTATGACATTAAGGTTAATCTCAACTATGCATGGCCCCATTACCAACCCTGGGGCACCCCGCCCACATAGGCCACACCCACCCAAAATTGCCTTTTACTATAATTTCTTCATTTCTTCAACGATTCACATCTAATTGATACCGAACTTCTCTTATGACAATGCGTTCAATTTCAACTATGCATAGCCCCATTACCAACCCTGGGGCACCCCTGGGTCAAACATGCGGCGTGGGGATACACGTCGGCCTCTGACGCGCCATTTCTAGTTTAATATTTTTTAAATCACCCATTTTTGTGTAAAGTTTGGAGAAAAATCAAGAAAAACATATTTTAACAATGAAATACATTTAAGTTGTTTGATGATATTTTCATGTATTTCAATGTTTCCAATGTCCAGATAAATACCCTATTTGTACCCATTGAAAACCTTTAAAACTTTAAAAATGATAGGCTATATATAAATTTAAGCTTGCTTTCTTAGTTCATTCTTATTTATTATTGTGTCCTATCTCTCACACTTATGTGTTTCAAATAATGTGTTAATAGATTCACATATATATATATATATATATATATGTTTGAAAACTGATTACCAAAACAATTTGGTATAGATAAAGTACCGCTTAAGTATATAGGCACATGATTTTTGTTGATTTTTACCAACAAAATATTTGTTGCAGCCAGTTCATGTGTCAACGAGCGCAAATTGTGAAAGATGGCTTGGAAAAAATCAGTTCAGAGTTCAAAGCGCCACCTTGCAACAAACAGCGCCACGGAAACAGCTGTGGAGTGTTTGCATTGATGGTTATAAATAAGCATTATATTTCTATATAGGAGTCACTTTGTCGTACTGTCGGTCGGTCTGTCTCGAAATTTCATCCGATCTTCACCAAACTTGGTCACAAGTTGTATCTTGATGATGTTTAGGCCAAGTTTGAATATGGGTCATGCTGGGTCAAAAACTAGGTCACGGGGTCACTTAGTGTGTTTTAAACCGAAAGTTTGTCCGGACCATAACTATGTCATTTATCGTTAGATTTAAAAAAAAATTGGTACATTTGTTCCCCATCATGGAACGGTGTGTTGCGTGAAAAAAGTACATCGATATCTCCAAGATCAAGGTCACACTTGGAGTTCAAGGGTCAAATGCTTGTCCGGGCCATAACTTTATCATTTATTGTGAGATTTTAAAATCATTTAGCAAATTTGTTCACCATCATGGGGCGGTGTGTTGCGTGAAAGAATTACGTCAATATCTCGAAGGTCAAGGTCACACTTTGAGTTCAAAGATTAAAAATGGCCATAAATGAGCTTGTCTGGGCAATAACTATGTCATTCATTGTGAGATTTTAAAATCATTTGGCACATTTGTTCACCATCATTGGACGGTGTGTCGTGCAAAAGAATTACGTCTATATCTGCATTTTCAAGGTCACACTGTGAGTTCAAAGGTCAAAATTGGTCATAAATGATCTTGTCTGGGCCATAACTATGTCATTTATTGTGAGATTTTAAAAATACATGTAACATTTGTTCACAGTCATTGGACGATGTGTCATGCGAAAGAATTATGTTGATAACTCCAAGGTCTTCGTCACACTTGGAGTTCAAAAGTAAAAAAAATGGCCATACATTTGGACTGCATGTCATGCTAAAGAATTCAAGAGTTCAAAGGTCGAAATGGCCATAAATGATAATGGCATTATCATTCTTAAAAATAGCCATAAATTTGATTCTCTTGTTTTGTGAAGACAGCATGCAAAATAGTCTGTGTCAATTCGGCACGTGGGGGTATTTGTCACGTCTGTGACAAAGCTCTAGTTTGCTTAGTAAAGATCTGCATTAACTTTTATTCAACAAAATAATGGGAGAATGTAGAATATAATCATCGTACCTTTCTGTTGGTGCATTGGTTTTTAGAGCCTTTAGAGCATTCTTTTAATTTATAAAGGACATGATATTTCATATGTAATATCATACCCTGAGGATCAAACTGTGTTATAGAGTCTTTTGTCAAATAACCCTGAAAAAAAGGTTAAACAAGAAGATTACTCATATTTTAATTTATTAATGTGTCATATAATGAAAAAAAGCATTCTCTTTGCTCCATTATATTGTTTTGTATGAAAAGTTGTTTTTCAGTGTCTTAATGTGATTGTATATTTATGATGCATAAAACATGAATACTTTTCACTGTCAAACTATCGTTCTTGCAATTTTATTTTCAGAAATAGTATTTTTTGTGAACACTTAATCTAGTGAATATATATGCTTTTCTTATTGCAAACAACTGTTGTTGTTTTTATGCCCCCCTTCGAAGAAGAGGGGGTATATTGCTTTGCTCATGTCGGTCTGTCGGTCCGTCCACCAGGTGGTTGTCAGACGATAACTCAAGAACGCTTGGTTCTAGGATCATGAAACTTCATAGGTACATTGATCATGACTCGCAGATGACCCTTATTGATTTTGAGGTCACTAGGTCAAAGGTCAAGGTCACAGTGACCAGAAATAGTAAAATGGTTTTTGAATGATAACTCAAGAACGCATACGCCTAAGATCATGAAACTTCATGAGTAGATTGATCATGACTTGCAGATGACCCCAATTGATTTTGAGGTCACTAGGTCAAAGGTCAAGGTCACGGTGACCCGAAATAGTAAAATGGTTTCCGGATGATAACTCAAGAACGCATACGCCTAGGATCATGAAACTTCATGGGTAGATTGATCATGACTCGCAGATGACCCCTATTGATTTTGAGGTCACTAGGTCAAAGGTCAAGGTCACAGTGACCCGAAATAGTAAAATGGTTTTGGGATGATAACACAAGAACGCATACACCTAGGATCATGAAACTTCATAGTTAGATTGATCATGACTTGCAGATGACCCTTATTGATTTTGAGGTCACAAGGTCAAAGGTCAAGGTCACAGTGACCCGAAATAGTAAAATGATTTTCGGATGATAACTCAAGAATGCTTTTGCCTAGGATCATGACACTTCATAGGTACATTGATCGTGACCCGCAGATGACCCCTATTGATTTTCAGGTCACTACTTTAAGTTAAGTATGAATGACTTTTACTTTATTTCCAGACTGCCAAATGTTTGGTCATGAAAAAGCATCCCACAATGTTGTGACAGGCCCATGATTCAGTTTATCGAGACTAGTTGTGAGAAGCAGACTTCTGATTCCTGGAGTGCGGCAAACATATCTGTGCGACTCGATCACTCCACTGTAAAGACCCGCACTGCATTAAAATGGATATTATCAATATGTGTTGTTGCTCGAAAATATGTTTGTGTAGCAGGAAGTGCTTTGGGCTCGATTAATCTGAGAACTCGACAAAATATTAATAAAATCCTTCTGTGCCTTTTAGTTCTGAAAACAGAAGTAGCCAGTTGGTATTACACATCTCCTAAACAAGTACAGCACGATAAAACTTAAGATTTTATAATCCTAAATTTGTATAACATTGTAATATCCACACAAAAATATTGATGATTGTGGTGCTCAGATTGCAAAACCACCTGTTTGGCAAAAATAATGCAGATGGTTAGATTATGATAAGTGCAAGAAAAAAATAATAACTCTGGAGATAATAATTGATATGATAATCATTGCTTTACAGAATCACATTTGACCTAGATATTTATTTATGTAGTGGTGTATTTTTCAATGAGTGCCTTAAGATTCCAAAAACATATTGACTTAAAATAAATAATCCCGATGGCGTAAATGACTTATCATTTCATGTTCATGAACCGGCTTTAAAATACTTTGTAGACTTATCTGCTAGGCGGTGAGGACTTTTAGACCACCTGATAAACTTCAACTTTATTTGCCCTAGTTCAGTAACCGACTAAAGATATGCTAACATAATACTGATGACTGATGAGTCTGTTGTGTCTTATATTCTCATTGCTACTTAAAATATTAGGTCTATTTCAACGTTTAGACTAATAATAAGCAATTTCTTTAAATTGATATCCCAGCCAAATAAATTTTGAGTATTGATGGGTGCAGAACTAACAGAAAAGTTTATTTGAAGGGTTGTACCCTTATCTCACTTATTTAATAGTAACAACATAAAAAAACAATTGGCAATAACTCTTATATATAAGAAAGTGTAGGGTTATAGATTTTGTGCATGACACCTCTCCTCATTGATATCTTAACATCCATTAAATTTCATCTTTAAATCGTGTATAGTATCTGTGATATAGTCCTGTAAAGTAACATCAGACATGTACATATGTACTAGGGTTATGTTTCTTGTGCATGGCACTTATTCTCATTGACAATTATACACCCATTAAATTTTATGTTGAAATCTTGTATTTATAGTTTCTGAGATAAAGCCCTGAAAAGTTACATCATACAAAAACAACAAAGGGCAATAACTCTTATTTAAGAAAGTGAAGGGTTGTGGTTCTTATGCATGGTTCTATAAATGAGATATAGCCCTGAAAAGTTACATCATAAAATAACAATAACAAGAAAGGGCAATAACCGTTATGTAAGAAAGTATACGGTTATGGTTCTCGTGCATTGATAATTATACACCCATGAAGTTTCATGTTAAAATCTTGTATAGTATCTGAGATATAGCCCTAGTTACATCATAGAAAAACAACAAAGCGCAATAACTCTTATTTCAGAAAGCGACGGGTTATGGTTCTTGTACATGGCACCTCTCCTCAGCTATATTTATACACCCATAAAGTTTCATGTTGAATACTTATATTGAGTTTCTGAGATAGAGCACTGACAAGTTTGTGAGTGACTGCACTGACAGACAGACCAACGGTACGTTTAAGTATATTTAGCGTACCCGGGGTACATTAAAGTATACTTAAGAGTACACGGGGTACTTTAAAGCATTACCCAAGCCAAAGCGACAATTGCCAATCAAGCTTATTGACATATTAAATAAATGATGATAGTGGTAACTATGATTGTGTGAAATATAATAAAATAGTTTTCCTGAATTGAGTGTACATGTGAATTAGCTAAAATAATGATAAAAACACCGATTGGGATTATATATTTCTGGAACTGAATTTGGTTCATAATCAGTTTTTAACTTTTTTAAGCTGAAATAATATATATATATATATAATCTGAAAATATTTTCTTAAATCAATGTTATAATTATCTTTGTATTAAAAAAGTGCAACACTCATGACTGTAAAGTAGGCATTACCATATTTCTTTACAACGTAATGCATGTACATCATCGATATATATAACATTTGAAACGAAAATCGTTTTAAAATTCAAATGTTTGCATGGTTTTAGAACTACTGTTTTGATATCTTTGTTGTGAACAATGTGTTTAGGTTCAACGTCCGAAAAAAAGATGTCCGAAAATAACTGCAAGCTGTAAAAACGCGAAATTAAGTTGAATTGAAACAACAATGCGTTAAATATTATTTTTCATCAATCTGACATTTTTGGGTGCTGGAGGTTTCGGTAAATGACAAGTTCGGTAAATTGATTTATATAGTAAAAGCCGTGGAGGTTTCGGTAAATTGATTTTATAGAAGAGGTATACCTACAACGAGGTGTTAATGACACCTATTAGCGGCTTACAATAACATTAGGGGCATTTATTTGCAAACTGTGGATTAATTTTGAGTTGAGTAATTAATGCTATGCCTAAGGTAAAGAATTAAGGGAAATGAATGAGCTACCTCTGAAAAACGAATTCTGTTAGGAAATTTTTGGTTAATTTTACGATTTAAATAACGCAATACTGTTTTTTTTAATTGGTGCTTTTATTTAAATAACATAATAGTAATAAGAAGTAATGATTTATGGCGGAATCAATGTAAGCTCTTCAATTAAGTTTAATGCTATTTTTAAAAGTTTCTTGTAAAATATGATTGAATAAAAATGATTTCATGTTGAATTTTATATTTATTTATATGTTTTATTATTTCTTTCTGGTTGAGAAAAACACAAGAAAAAACAATATATAAAATTTAATACGTGTACGTAATTAATAAAAAGTAATAAATGAGTTAAGCGAAGAGATACACATAATTGAAAACTGATAAAAATGACATCTAACACAACGCCAGCAGAATGAATACACTGTGTAATAGCAAGCTGCTGTGATGATCATTATCTTATCAACTTAATACACAGGCACCTGGCTACTGTACTGGAACAATGGGTTTTACGGCCAAAATAACTGATATCATTTTTTGCCTAAACAAATCGGTTCAATAAAAAAATAATAACTGATTTACTTTGTAATCCGTTTTATTTGCCATATATTATAAATAAGCAACAAGTAAAACATGGATACAATATATATATTTAAATATTTCATGTCATTTAAAAAATGAGGGAGTAATCACATATTAATAACATACATTTTTGACACACTACAATATTAATACGACACATTATTATCATTCAGATTTTCCGCATGCTGATTTAATTTAATTACATTTCTAATACAAATGAGATACATGTACGACACTGTTCAATTTAATGTTACATTTCAACCATATCAGTCGTTCATCGTTCAAGACTCGTCGTCGTCGAGCATGTGGTGGACCGCTGTGGATGGTCCCAGGGCATTGATGTGGCTGATGATCCTCAGAAGTTCAGTGGTTGTCAGCTTCTCCTCTTCCCATGCTTGATGTAGTCTGCCGTGTATCGTAACATACTTCTTCCGTCTGATCTTCGTGAGAAGGTGCTGGCTCACCAGCCATATATGTAGATCAACTGTCTCAGATTCCTCTCTGAGAAGGTTGGCCAACTTGTAAAGACCAAGGTTGGCTGAACACGCTCGTGCGTTGATGCGTCTATGCCATTCTGTAATTATAATAAAAACATATGTTTGTACTTAATAACATGATTATGTCATTTTTTATCAGTTTTTAATAACAGTCGTATGAAACAAATGCTTACTACCGATTTTGTATACTATGAAAGTATAATATTAATATACGAATAATATCCAATGTGAAACTGTGAATTGTTTCTTACTTATAAATTAATAATGCTAATTGTATTATAGTTACCTTCCAAGTCGTTGTTCGTGCGTTTTTATCAACTAATTGTTTAAAAACATATATAAAATACAAAACGATCATGACCTAAAGATAAACTTTTAATATATAATTTACCTCCATCGATTAGAATATTAATAGGTTGCAAGCCTGGATAATTAATAATAACACTTTGCAAACATCTCTAATTTGATAAAATCAAGTCCGTACATTTAAACAGATAATTTAATTAGTGCCAAACAACTCAATTAATGTACATCACAATTAATCCACAGTTTGCAAATAAATGCCCCTAATGTTATTGTAAGCCGATAATATGTGTCATTAACACCTCGTTATAGGTATACCTCCTATATAAAATAAATTTACCGAAACCTCCACGGCTTTTACTATATAAATCAATTTACCGAACTTGTCATTTACCAAAACCTCCATAACCCGACATTTTTCACGGCGACTGATCGGAGCAATATCACGGAGGTACTGTGAAAACGTCAGATCTCACGATCTGACAATATTGACGCTACACCGGTCTATTTCGTTTCCGTAGAGATAGCTAATGTCGTCCGTTTGTAAGCTCAAATTTTATTGGCTGACGGGTTCAATGGCTTATTCTAAAAATAAATGCTGCTCGAGCAGCATATTGCTGCTCGAGCAGGAATTTTGCTGCTCGAGCAGCATTTAAATGCTGCTCGACCAGTAAATTGCTGCTCGAGCAGCAATATGCTGCTCGAGCAGCATTTAAATGCTGCTAGAGCAGCATTTTTTTCTGCTCGAGCAGAAGTTAAAGTTTCGACCCCTTTGGTGCGCCATAAATTATATCGTTATGATCAGATACTGTGCCGACCAATACTAAATAACACTATGGTGTCATACGCCACAGCAGGGACCTATACTTGTATATTGGTCCCTAACCACAGGTGGCAATGTCTGGTCAGTTTACACTTTTTATGATACCTCCATGTCTTCTCGTGGTATTAGTGGTCATTTCTTGGAGTAATGTAACGCCAAATACTCAATTTTGCGTTTATAAGATATGTAGCGTATTGAAAACATTTATAGTCATCTGCCCATACAGATTGCCATAAACTAAATACTGTATAGATGTCAGCCAGCTTAATCATAATAATTATAAGTGCTTAATACCTATACATGTACATTTTAAACATTTAAAAATATCTAATACTTAACATTTAACGTATTTAGCGGGTACCGGTAAAAAACTCCGTGGTACTGTAGTGTACGGAACAATATGATTAAAAACAGAATTCTCATTTGACCACAAGGGGGTTAAATAATCTTTCCGAAAAATACAAATAATACAGAGTTACAATTTAGAATTCTATATATTTATAACTCTGATAACTTATAAAGATATTTCAATATACATGCATAGACAGTTTACCGTGATTTTCAAGAATCTTTAAATAATTTTAATTAATTGATAATTTATGGTTAATAACCTTTCATATAATTTTACATAATCACATTTTTGATAATAAACAACAAACGATGAATGTTTTGACACCCATTATATTTGAAGTATGCAAAGCCGAAAAATATCAATAGAGTCCGCTATACTGTATATATATATATATGCTGTTTCATCATAAATTAACACCCTTTCTGTGTTATAATCAAGAGCTGAAATCGTTAATTTATTAAGCTTCATTAATACTTAGCTTTATTGATATGTCTCTAGAACAACATATTTTAATATATTCCATAATTTTTTTTTATAATAATCATGGCAAAGGAAATTCAATGGCCAGTATCTAAACAAAAGCATAATCGCCAAGACCTTCAGTTCGGTTCGTTACGACCGCGCGCTACTTTCTTCCGCCTTCATCCTTACTTGCTTTCATTTTTAAACCATTTTTTTTTCTATCATATACAGAATTCTATTCTCCTAAGCAAGATGTTATTTTTAAAACTGAACTCCAAATACAAACGCTACAAATCGGTATAAAGTACGAACATGTCAACCGTAAATCTAGATTCTAAAACTCCAAAACGGTATGATATTTGCAAAAGTTAAAGTTATAACTCGCCGGGCTGCCGAAATCAGAAGAAAAACTTAATATATATTTATATATCTGAAAACTACGTTACGTAAGCTTTCTAATGATGTATAATTTGTCAAAATCGGCCTAGAAATGAAACTATAATTCAACAAAATACGTGAGTGGGTACATCAAATGTATAACCTCGGCGCTTCGATAAAAGATCGATAGTTACGACACGGACACGTGACTTAGACACAACAAGATATTTGGCGTAACGGTCCCGTTTCTTATCCGTGTAATTTAGAGTCCGTGTAGTGAATCAACAAAATAACATTCACAAAAACACTAAAAAATATTATCAAAATATAAAAAAGCAATTTTCTTTTAATTTCCTTGTATTTCCATTATTCTATCAGCAACAACAATAATAGTGAAACATTTATGGTTAATAACCTTTCATATAATTTAACATAATCACATTTTTGATAATAAACAACAAACGATGAATGTTTTGACACCCATAATATTTGAAGTATGCAAAGCCGAAAAATATCAAGAGAGTCCGCTATATACGCTGTTTCATCATAAATTAACACCCTTTCTGTGTTATAATCAAGAGCTGAAATCGTTAATTTATTAAGCTTCATTAATACTTAGCTTTATTGATATGTCTCTAGAACAAAATATTTCAATATATTCCATAAAAAAATATAATAATCATGGCAAAGGAAATTCAATGGCCAGTATCTAAACAAAAGCATAATCGCCAAGACCTTCAGTTCGGTTCGTTAGGACCGCGCGCTACTTTCTTCCGCCTTCATCCTTTTCGCACACTAACGTATACTTACATGTACCCCGGGTACGGTAAATATACTTAATCGTACCCTGTCGATATTAGACTGTACCCGAGTCATTCTATACATAGATGGTGACGTCACTACGTTAGTAAGACCGGTGTGACACAATGGTACCCGAGTTGTATTTCCGCCCCAAATCCGATGTGGTAAAACGCGCTACCGATGATCTTCAACAAACTTTTTTTTTTAAACTGCATCAATATGCTTTTTGAGTAAGAGTTTCAATAACATCGAGGCCATTGTACAGAAAATGACATAAATGTGAATATAATTAATTTTAAAAAAGCCGACAACGACTGATTTAGCGTGAAATTTATCGGGTACATTTTAGTATATTTACCGTACCCGGGGTACATGTAAGTATAATTTAGAGTACCCGGGGTACATGTTAGTAGTACCCGAGCCGACAATGACCAATCGAGCAGCAATAAAGGTAAATGCCCTTTTTTGACAATAACATAAACATTAACTTACAACATATATATTTGCGTTGGTCCTTTCACGCAGTGTTACGCGAAGTCATACGGATTGTTTGATATTTGTAATATTTGTATTGAATCAATATTTATAATTACTTGGTGATCTATGTGATTGATTTACTTTGTTTCAGGCCAAATTATGTATGGAGAAACTCTTTCTCAACACTGTGTTCAAATGGTTAACACGACCAAATACATTTGTGAGGATAATTTCTTGTTTTCATATTGAATTCACAATCAATATTCACATTTGATTACAGCCCATACAAAACTAATAGAAACCATCCGCACAAAGTGGGTTGCATGTACACCATACTGCGCCTCGTGCTCCAATCACTGCAAGTTGCAGAATATGAGTTTGTGTGCACCCACACTGCGTCTGGTACTCATCAAATGAATATCTCCACCTCCAGCTGAACGTTGAACTTTATATTCTCCTCTAGTAAGCATGCTGACATTGCTTGTTTCCTTGACTCACTGTCACCGTTGGCGCACATTGGCTTTACTTTTGCTAAACATTGGTTTGTCAAAATATGTTTCGGTTGTTGGTAAAAATCTTTGGCTCAACATGGAAGTGCACAGTTTTACTTTCAATCGATGATAATGGTAATAATGAAAACAATTCTGGTGACAATAACGATTTTACTTATAAATACAAAGCTGCTGACAATATATACTACTAACACAATAACTACTACTATCTGTTCTACTGATATATTGCTACTTTTACTATTGCAACTAGGTCTACTAATAAGTATTACTCATTATCATAAACATAGGGGCCGTCCATAAAGTATGTCACGCTTTTTAAAACCATTTTTAACCCCCTCCCTCCCCCCTGTCACAAACTGTCGCAAAATATTGGACCCTCTCCCTAAAGTACGTCACAAACTCACAATTTCGAATTCATTTTTTTTTATTAATACCTTTTTCAAATTTAATCTAAAACACAATTCACTATTAGACCGTATTAAAATTTCACTTAAAAGAACTTTCTCATTATTTAAATGACTTTAATAAGCCGGTCTAGCCAAGGTGCATATTAAAAATTCCAACAACACATTCAGGAGATAGGCAATTTGTCTTATTGTGACATAAAACTAGTTTTAATGTTTCACTTTCTTTTTAAATTATTTTTGAAGATGCTACTAAAGAAATAATTAATAAATTAGAAATATATTTTTTTAAATAAATGTGTGACATCACATATGTCCTGACTCCCCCCTACCCCATGTCACAAACTGTCACACTTTCTTACACCCCCTCCACCCACCAGGAGCGTGACATCCTTTATGGACGGCCCCATAATCATCTGCTCCCGAAATCGTTGCGTTGAGTTTCTTTTTGTTCATTTGCCGTTCATTATTCTTTCGGTTCATTTATTTGCTATGTTTTCCAAAATGGTGGAAAACCGGCAGGAAAATATGGATCTGCTGTTTTTTGACACATTTTCGCATGATAATGCAGAGGTAATAGAATGACAGAAAATATTTTGCATACATTTCATATAATTCGTCCTTATCTAATTCTTCCTTGCGAAGAAACTCATCTAAACATCAACTTTACAAAAGTTTTATTCTGCCAAGTTGTTTTCTTTCTTTTTCAAGTGTTTGTTTATCTTATTGAGCTTTTGTGGCTTCATTCAAAGTCTCAAGTTGAGTTGCATTTAAACCAATTCAGGTTGCAAAACTTTGGTCATAACTGTCAAGCTTTACTTGGACTTGAACTAGGGTCTGTTTGTCTGTATACCCTGTGCAGTGTTTCAGATTGGTCCCACTTTCCTCAGGACAGGACAGGTGTCCTAAATGGTCTATTTTTTTCCGGACATTTGTCCTAAATTTCGAAAAAACTTTCGGACAGTTTATTTAAGGTAAAATTGATAGAAAGCAACTTAATACTTATTCAATAACATATAACTTCAAATAACACTGAAGTCAAGGGGTGTGTAGGCAGTTGTTAAAGCAGCTTTGGGGATGTCTTTAACAATAATACATATTTTTGAGAACAAAAAATCTGCAAATAATGAAATAATACATATAAATACTATGGGGAAAATGAAAGAATTGCAAAACATTCACTTTTATATTTAAAGTGATAAATTGAACATAATAAATCACCAATAAAATTAACTATGTAATTGTCAGTAGTTGTTAAGATTCATAACACAATTTTATAATGAAAGAAAACAAAACACATGTCATGAAGTCACCGATGACGCTTATTGCGATATCAGTTTATTATCAGAGCAATAGATTGACTGCTGTTAAAGATTATCCACTCAACTAGCAAACAATAAAGGCTTAGATCAAAAGATGAAAGCAATCGCCATTTCGCCGACAATTTTGATTGTTCTCTGCTCTGCAACCGCAATTAGTGCACAGCCTTGTAGGCGGAGTTAAGGCAAGCGGTTCATTAACATCGATAGTAACCAATGAGAACGCGCGCCTTGTATACTGGTATACATATGTAGTAGTTTAGCCAAGCGATGAAATGATGTCGTAACGTTATGGTCATGTATTTACACACACAAAAGTTTACACGTGCAACACATTCCCCAACAGTAAATATGAATACGATTTACTCAAGTAGAACACTGTTAACTTGTTTCATGTTTCAAAACTCTTAGACAATAATTCTCCTGTCGAAGCGCAATTTATTTTGTCAGACATTATAATAAATAACCATATAAACAGAAACTTACTCACCCATGCTTAGTGCTGATTTCCATAATTTGATATATCGACGTAGAGCACACAATTCAATACACCCTCGCTATCATGGGGATGCAACAACTATACACTATACATGAAAACGGTCAATTTGAAACACAGATGTTTTTTTACGTCGCGTTAACATTTAATTCGGAAGTGTGTTTGGTTAGAAAATTGAGTTATGCATGAAATTCTCAATATCAACGAGTATTACACCTGCTTGTCATCATCAGTCTTAAGTAACTAGCCATGATTGTTTTTGTGGATGAATATACCGATTAGTGTGGTAGGATTATTAAAGCCACCCTGTCTATAACAGAAGGCATGGGTACGGCGGGCATTTTGGTTGCTAATTAAAATAACAGTAGTAAAATAAGGTCTCTAATTGGACGCAAGCTTGATGTCGGCTGACACATTAAAGGTGTTTGTCACACTTTGAACTGTTAATACCAAATTAGGTAAGAGTTGCTTGAAACGAGGGTAAATTATAGTGGTATATTCTGTGTAGGTACATGTAGGTGTGATGATAGTTGGCAGCTATTTGCCAGTTTGACATGCTGTTGTTAACATCAATAAATGGCAAATAACAGAAGCCAGGTAGCGAGTTAACACATAATTTGTCAACTGTAAAAGAAATACGCAACGTGTCAAGTTTCTTATGAAATAATTAAACTTGCAAAATGTGCATGTGCACAAATCAATTGGCCCCATCATTAATTTGCTAGTTTTCTGTTCACGTCGATGAATTTCCAACCCATTTTACAGGTAATGTCGCTTGCAGGTTGAAAGCTTTAACCGTGAAAGATCAATGCCACTGAAATCCCTTCAAAATTAAGCTTCCGAAAGCCAGATTAATGAATTTTGAACTATTTCTTAAGCGAGCGACCATGTGAAACAAACGACTGTGCACGATAAAAGGCAAAGTATTCCGAACATTAATTCGGAAGCATCTGTATGATTGCGAAGCATGTCTATATTCTTAAGGCGCCTGTATTGTAGACAAAATAAACAAGATACTGCGAGATTTGATCGTCCAAAAGACTTGACTTATTGCTACAGAAATGTACCGGTCAAATTGTCCGACGAACGGTTTATTTGTCAGCCCGATCGTCCGATTGAAATTAATTTCTTAGGTCAATATCAAATTTTATCGGACAAAATCCGAAGGGCCGATCCAATCTGAAACACTGCCTGTGTTCTGCTTTTCTTAATTAGGTCTAAAAAAAACATGTTTGTTTCAGGTTACCCGACCGACCCTGTCAGTTTACCCCCGATTGCAATTTAAAAAAAAAATAATAATAATAATCGTGTTTTACACTATTTGGCTGCGATTTAAATCGCAAATGTATTGATTTAAAATAATCACATTCAAAACAATGTATTGCTGGTAATTATGGACCAAATCAGCAGAGTTGCATTCACACATGTTAATCTCTTTTGTCCAAACACCGCAGACAGCAGTCTACACAACGGGTCAGTAGACGTGCTATGCGTGTTCTCATAACACCCAACACTTAATTCAGTTCCGTCCAGATGTTCTCTTGAATCAGTATACAGTACAATTACTGTTTCAATAAATACTCAACTAAAAGACCGTAACGATAAAGATACGGCGTGTTTCATTTGAAATTATTTTAGAGGAAATATCAAATTATTCACAATATAATTGTGTTAAAAAATACCAAAGAAATTTTTAACCGAAATCAACAGAATTCAATGTTCTCTGCGCTACAAAGTTTGTATAAAAAAATCAATACATGCACGCTTTCCATGCCTTATACATTGCCGCATAATTTTCGAGTTTTTTTTATCAGAAAATATACATGATGACTATATTGGAAGCAATTGTAAACGTTGTGTTAACATTAAAAAATTGGAAGTGTGTTTCGGATTACAAATTATTATTCTCATTTTGGAATTTAACGGAACATTTATACTTGTGTTATATTTGTTATGAATTAAATATTGATTTGTTAAAACGCTTTACGTGTCGAAAAGAATGTTTTGATAATATTATGCATTAAAAGCACAATTTCCAGGAGGATAACACTGGTTGGCTATCATCAGTCTCTTACGTAACTTGCCATGGTTTTATCGCGGAGAAATACACTTTTCTGACCAATTCATGTTGTACATGTAGGTAAAAGCCATAAAACTGCAATAAACACCTGAAATTATCGATTGATAGTGACATGGGGTTATTGATGCATATCTGATTCACACTGTTGCCACCAGTTAATATCATTTCCTACAGTAAAAAAAAATGAAAATATTCCAGACCTACCGACCCTTATTTTTTTGAAGGCCTTATATTTGTCCTTTTTTATATTTTCAGGGCATCCAATCAGAAGTTAAATGTTTGTTGTTAAAAAAATTTAAAGATGCAATCAGTTTATGTCTTGTGCATTTAGTTTTGTCTTTTTAGCTCATCTGTTTTCGGAGAAAACCCGAGGTATTGTCATAGCCAGCTAGGCGTCTGCCGTCCGCCATCCGCGTGGTGCTAAAACCTTGACATTTGCCTCTAAAATCAAAGTGCTTCCACATACAACTTTGAAACTTCACATGTAGATGCACCTTGATGAGTCCTACACGCCACACCCATTTTTGGGTCACTAGGTCAAAGGTCAAGGTCACTGTGCAGTCTTCGAAATTAGCACATGCCCAATCGCCCATGGCGAGTGCAATTACTGCTGGGCACATACAAAATTCACGTTTGTGGCCCGCCAGGCATGTAAATTATTGAAGCCAATTGACAGTTTATGAAAAAAATCGTAAGTTGTTCTTGATATTTGCATATATTTTTTTCAATTTTGTGAACAAACACCTTGCCGGAAGTTTTAAAACAATGAAATTTGATTGGTTTAACAACACGCACCTGCTTGTGCATGTCATCATTATTGTTTTTTTACTGATGCATTTCGGTCACATTCGGTTCTTATTGACAGTTTCTCTAGTAGATGCTTTTTGAATTTATTATATCAGTCAAGTAATACGCTTCCGTTTTTGTCAAAGTCAACAAATGTCATTGTCGAGATAGGGCTATGCAGTATCTAAGGTATGTTGATGGGGCTAAGCCCAGTAAAGCACTTCAAAATTGAAAATTGACAATGATTTAGAGAAAAAGGAAGCCAAGAAACGGTATGAGGACACCAGAGAACGCTCTTTTCAAGAGCACTCGTGTAACGATTGATTGTCCTTATTCTAGTGACTGATTAGCGCTGTCATTGTACTACTATTGAAACAAATGTTCTGCTTTACTATGTGTAGCATTTAAGTGCTAAAATGTTCTGATTTGTTATATGTTTGGTTAAAAAAGTTCGGGCATGTTAAAAATATGTTGGGCATGTAAAAATTCTTAAGTAACTGGCCCGACTGGCATGTAACTTTTCAAAGCTAATTTCAAAGACTGACTGTGACCTATAAAAAAAAAAAATCTGACAATCTTTCATTTATTCAAAACTGCACCCGCAGCCGAGCATTGGCACCCGTTATGCGGTGCTTTTGTTATTATCCTTTACAAGGGAAGTGATGCCGTCACTGATGGTTATAATTTAAAGACTGCAGGAATGATTGTGAACCTCCCAAGAAATAATTTTCTTGGTTTGTTTCAAAACCTCAAAATGTTAAAAATAGCACTCTTCATCAGAAGCATCAACAATAAACTAGACTGTAGATTTTAGAAACAGTATTTTGCCAAGTCTATTTTAAAAGGTGTAATGACTCTTAACATTTCCATTTAATATTGTAATAATTTGAATAAAAGATGTCATAATGCCACCTGCTGTTGAATATTTAAGTATAAAATGAATGTTTTCAGGAATTGAACTTAGACTTGGTACAGTTTCCGCGGCCAGTGGTGATAGGAGAAGTGCGCATCATCCCACTGAACACCAGAGTGGAGGCAGGAGTCCCGGGGGGCATCAGACTGGGGTACGAAAATGGGGCTGGGTCCCTTTGGATTGGGATTGGGAAAATTTGTGATGTTTGACTAAAATTGGGAAATTTGTGTTGTTTTTGTTATGCTAAAAAATGCTTCAAAGTTGAGAATAGGTTTTCAGTAATATATATTACACTGCTAAACGAACAGGAATATGTTTCAATAGTTTCTCATTTCACTGCATTTATAATGGCAGCATTAATATCTTATAACTGTTTGTATGGCAATTTATTGTAACTCAATGCCCATTTGCATTATTATGGAAATGAGATCTTTGATGATACAAAGATTATGGTAAGAAACCTCTTGAACATGTGCATTACCATCTTTGATTAAATGAAATATTAATCTAAAAGCCTTTCATTTTCTTTTTAGTGCCACAAATCCTTCACGATTTAAGCTGGAACTCTTTGTCAATAACCTCAGCAAACCGAATGCATCCACATTTGAAAAACTTGGATTGTAAGTACACGGGGTAATATGATCATGAATTGTTATTATCACATGGTATAAAAAAGTGTTAATTACTGAGCAAACATATTAATTGTAAGATCTGTCTTCAGCTACACAAGGAAATGAACATGCATAATACTAAACTTGATTCCTTAAAGCAATTCTAAGTAGCTAAAAGTAAGCTTTAATAAAAGTAGTTGTTATTGTTGTATAGTTGAAATTATGAATAGTTTGGGGAACAAAGGCTGTTGAATGATTCTTTAATAAATGTACATCAGTTTAATTTTACCTAAGTGCAGATGTTCAAATACAATACATAGCACATGTGTGGGTGTTTCAGATTGGACTACAAGGCAAATGAAGACATTCAGCTGGGAACAGATGTTCAGGTAACGTTGCTTTTTGACAGTCATTTCACCATACATTTGACATTCCAGCCTTTTAAATGATAGCTTTACTTAACATGACTTTTGTATGCATTTCATTCCATTTTCAGTAATAGCATTACAAAACACATATTTCTAGACGATGGGAAAGAACACGTTTTTAATATAAATACACTATTGTGTAATGATAATGAGCATTAAAGACATTTGGCTCGAGATGTTGATGACAGGCATCAAGTTTATGTTGTTGTTTTTGTTCCCTACCGGTGAAACCGGAGGTTACTTATGGTTTGCGCTCTGTCTGTCTGTCAGTCAGTCTGTCTGTCACACTGTACTGGATCCTGCATAACTTTAAAAGTTTATCATATTTTTTAATGAAACTTGAAACATGGATAGATGGCAATATGGAGATTATGCACATCATTTCATTTTGTTCCTACGTCAAGAATTCTGGTTGCTATGGCAACAAATATTTAAAAAAAAATACTGACAATGGTGGAGTTTCACTGGTAGGGGACAATATTGCTTGGTATTCTCTTGTTTATATATATTTTTATTTTTCACTTTATTAAATGAAAATAATTAAATACTTCAGTGCAAAAACTAAATAATATAACCCATAAACTTAGTAAAATGAAAATAGGAGGAAGCCTATACAAAAATGTTTCAAACTTTGTCAACATTGGATCCAAATTTAGTCTTTTTTTTACCAAATTAACCTTACAATAGGAGGATTTTAAAGTCTTTATAGCATGAAAATATATACTTGCTTACAAGGGTAATATGGCAAAATTACGGCCCCAAATAAGCAAATCACTTCATTATCTAAATATTGAGCTAACCTTTTACAAGGGTAATAGGGCAAAATTACGGCCCCAAAGAAGCGAATCACTTCATTATCTAAATATTGAGCTAACCTTTTAACCAAATTCAAGTACAGTCCAACCCCTACTTCCGGTCACCCCTCATCGCCGGTCACCCCGTGTAGGCGGCCGGTCTGTGCCGCGACCGTCGATAAACACTATATAATGCACCCCTCTTAAGCGGTTACCCCGTTTCTCCGGCCAGGGGCCAGCAATTTTGCATCCCAAATGTTTAATTCCCCCCATATGAGTGGTCACGCGCAAGTAAGTCAGTCATGTTAATTGGCAAAATTACACAGACGCAACGGCGAAAAAATCGATACGTACTTCCAGTCTGCAGTTTAGGCTCTGTAGTACTGAAGCGTGATGTGTGATAAACATTTTGACAGCCAGTTTGCAAATTGCAATTAATTAGCGCGGATTATTGGGTTATCGGGTTAAAAGCAATATGCGACCGTTTGATCTTTTTGTTTCCGCACGTGCGAATATCACCTATTATTACTGGAAAGGAGATTCTTAATTTATAATTTATTATTTGAAGCTCATGCTATTTCAAGCACACATTTATGACAATTATCGGCTAATTGAAAGTTAAAAAGAACAACAAAACTTTTAACTGAAATCAACTGATCTACATGTTCTCTGTGCTACAAAGTTTTTATCCAAAAATCAATACACGCATGCTTTTGAACCATGGGTATGGCGTGACATTGTACATTGGGGCATAATTTTAGCGCGCTTTTGTCGGGACAAAGGAAATACACGATGCTAGAATTTGTAAACGTCTCGTTAACATTAAACAATCGGGAGTGTGTTTCGGATTACAAATTATTATTCTCATTTGGGAATAAAACAAAACATTTATATGTGTTTTATATTTACAATGATTTCAATATTAATTTTGATAAAACCCTTTACGCGGCGAAAAAATGTTTTTTTATAATATTATGCATGAAAAGCACGATTACCAGGAGGATTACACCCGGTTGCTATTATCAGTCTTTTAAGTAACTGGCCACGATTTTATCGTGAAGGAGATCACTGTCGGGACCAATTCGTGTGGTAGGTTTTTAAAGCCATAGAACTGCAATAAACCGATTAAATTATCGATTTGTAGTGACACGGGAGTTATTCACGCATAACTGATCCACAACTGTTCCCATCTTAAGTGCATTGGGGCCATACAACGCGCATTGTGTAAACAATGAATCATGAGAATGATTCTTTTTCATTGACTTGATTTTGATGATGAAGCTATTGATGATGATTAGAAAGATGAATATAATATATTTTTTAATGAAAATGTTGTCGTATAGCTGATTTTAGAAAGGAAGAAATAAAATTATTTTAAGTCTATTCATTGTTTAGTACATGTACACATATTTACCATTTTGTTTATACAAAAATTGAACAGTTGGCCATGCACTCATCAACTCCAGACTCCCTATGACCCAACCCCCTCTTAGGAGGCCACCTGGCTTTAGCAGCCAATTTGGCTGTTTCCTTTGACTGGCTGCTTAAGAGGGGTTGGACTGTATGTGTGAACTGCAAAGGCTAATCTATGAAGACCAAATAAGCCAATCACTTGATTATCTATATATTAAACTAGCCAATCACTTGATTATCTATATAGTAAACTAGACTGTATGGATTCAAACTAAATTTCAAATGATAGACAACATGTTATCTCTTATACATTGAGCCTTGTTATGGTAAAACTGGTCTTAATGCAAGTGTGTAAAGTGTCATCCCAGATTGGCCTGTGCAGTCCACACAAGCTAATCAGGGATGACTCTTTCTGTTAAAAGGAGACTTCCATTCAACAAAAAATTTCTCAAAAGCAGAAAAAGTTATCCCTGATTAGCCTGTCGAGACTGCACAGGTTAATCTGGGATGACACTTTATGCATGCGCATTAAGCCTTGATTTCCCAGAACGAACTCCATATTATATTTTATTGTCTCTATCCTGCCAGATCCCCACGGACGGGCTGATCCTGAGGGGCTGGTATACCACCCTTACCATCGCCATCTACGGGGTGCTCACCAATGTCACCGTAGAACCTGAGGCCCTGCCCCCACCCCCTCCACCACAGCCACGTAAACAAGGTTAGAATGTGGCATTTCTTGTCAACAAAAAATTCCATAAAAGCGGACAGTGTTGTCAGTGATAAGCCTGTGCAAACTGCACAGGCCAATAAGGGAAAACACTTTACACCAGGGGGTTTTCTGCTATGCAAAAAAGACCGTAAAACAGACCCGATCCCAAAGCAAATGGACCTGATCCCAAACCAAAATTATTAAAAAATCCCAATTTCCAAAAAAAACTCTTTTTTTTGTAATAAGAAAGAAGTCTCTTATGACTTATTATTATTAGATTGTATATCTCAACGTTATTTTTTAAACATCCTACAAAATATATAAATTTAATTTAGTCCTTTTTGTTGATAAATAACTCCCAAATTTGCCACTTTTATTGGTTAAAACAATCCCAATTTGACCAGACTCTTTTTCCAAAATGGTTTGACAAAAACCCTGTACACACATACATTGTTTTTCCTGAGCAAGGTTCATTCATAATAAGCATGTTAAAACATGCTTACACTACCATAAGATGACTGTTAAAACATGCTTACACTGCCATGACAGAAAGTTCATGAATAATTTTATTTGTATGCCTGTAACTTCATTTTATGATGTTAGAGGCTGGTTTGCATTATGATTTTTTATGCCCCCCTTCGAAGAGGAGGGGGTATATTGCTTTGCACATGTCGGTCGGTCGGTCGGTCAGTCTGTCGGTCTGTCGGTCGGTCGGTCCGTCCACCAGGTGGTTTCCGGATGATAACTCAAGAACGCTTGTGGCTAGGATCATGAAACTTCATAGGTACATTGATCATGACTTGCAGATGACCCCTATTGATTTTGAGGTCACTAGGTCAAAGGTCAAGGTCACGGTGACCCGAAATAGTAAAATGGTTTCCGGATGATAGCTCAAGAACGCATACGCCTAGGATCATGAAACTTCATGGGTAGATTGATCATGACTTGCAGATGACCCCCATTGATTTTGAGGTCACTAGGTCAAAGGTCAAGGTCATGGTGACCCGAAATAGTAAAATGGTTTCCGGATGATAACTCAAGAACGCATACGCCTAGGATCATGAAACTTCATGGGTAGATTGATCATGACTCGCAGATGACCCCTATCGATTTTTAGGTCAAAGGTCAAGGTCACGGTGACCCGAAATAGTAAAATGGTTTCCGGATGATAAATCAAGAACGCATACGCCTAGGATCATGAAACTTCATGGGTAGATTGATCATGACTCGCAGATGACCCCTATCGATTTTGAGGTCACTAGGTCAAAGGTCAAGGTCACGGTGACCCGAAATAGTAAAATGATTTTCGGATGATAACTCAAGAACACATACGCCTAGGATCATGAAACTTCATGGGTAGATTGATCATGACTCGCAGATGACCCCTATTGATTTTGAGGTCACAAGGTCAAAGGTCAAGGTCACGGTGACCCGAAATAGTAAAATGATTTTCGGATGATATCTCAGGAATGCTTTTGCCTAGGATCATGACACTTCATAGGTACATTGATCGTGACTCGCAGATGACCCATATTGATTTTCAGGTCACTAGTTTTGTTTAAAATTGCAGATTGGTTACAATTTCATGTTCACTTTTTGAGTGGTTTCTGAACATTTAACTTGTCTGTTACTATTCAGATGTCACAAATTTCAGGGGTCTAGCTAGGCTTAAAATTTAGGGAGAAGTCACTTCTCCCTAAAGCCAAAATAGGGAGAATTGGTAAAATCTTTGGGATAAATGGTACATTTGCGTCATAGATCTGAGTTTTACGTATATTTTGCGGCAGCTTAAGGGATAAGTGGTTTCTGTTCAGCATTCAATCAACTCTTCACTTGTTTTATACAATAAGACATGTGAAGTGTATAAAACATACATTTTTAGCTGGACTATTATATATGAAATATATATAGTGGAGCTATCCTACTCACCCCGGCGCCAGCGTGAGCGTCTGCGTTAGCGGCTGCGTTGGCGTCTGCGTTAGCGTGCAAATGTTAAAGTTTTCGTACTACCCTAAATATTTTCTTTTCCCTTGACATATTGCTTTCATATTTTGCATACTTGTTTACCAACATGACCCCAACCTTTAAACAATAGCAGACAACTCTATCAAGCATTTTGTCATAATTATGGCCCCTTTTTCACTTAGAATATGCAGCAAATGTTAAAGTTTGCGTACTGCCCCAACTATTTTCAATGTCCCTTGACATATTGCTTTCATATTTTGCATACTTGTTTACCAACATGACCCCAACCTATAAACAAGAGCAGACAACTCTATCAAGCATTTTGTCATAATTATGACCCCTTTTCCACTTAGAATATGCAGCAAATGTTACAGTTTGCGTACTACCCCAACTATTTTCAATGTCCCTTGACATATTGCTTTCATATTTTGCGTACTTGTTAACCATCATGACCGCAACATATAAACAAGAGCAGACAACTGTATCAAGCATTTTGACAGAATTATTGCCCCTTTTATACTTAGAATATGCATATTATTGATAAATCTATGTTAAAGTTTGCGTACTACCCCAAATATTTCCTATATCATTTGACATATTGCTTTAATATTTTTCATACTTGTTTACCAACATGACCCCAACCTATAAACAAGAGCAAACCACTGTATCAAGCATTTTGACATAATAATGGCCTCTTTTACACTTAGATAATTGAACATTTTGCTTAAATTGCCATAACTTCTTTATTTATTAGCACATTTTATTATTACTTTGTCAAAACAAAACTTACCTGAATACCAAAATGGATTCCACCCAAACAATACATCACACCCCTACCCAGAATCCCTCCCCCCCTAACCTCCCCCCAAAAAACAACTTTTTTTTAAACATCATCTAATAAATTACCACACCCCACATTATACTCCCTCTCACCCCCTACCCCCCCAACCCCCCCCCCAAAAAAAAATATTTTTTCACATCACCTAATAAATTACCCAACCCCACATTATACCCCCCTCTCACCCCCCTACCCCCCAACTTCCCCCTACCCATTTTTTTTAACATCATCTAATAAATAACCCCACCCCACATTATACCCCCCCTACCCCTCACCAATTTTTTTTTTCATTTTTTTTTGTTGAAAGATCGTCTTATTAAATGACCACACCCCACATTATACCCCCTCTCACCCCCCCCCCCCCCCAATAAAAAAAATAAATATTTTTTTTCCTTTTTTTATTTTTGAAAGATCATCTAATAAATTATTGAATATTAACAATTTCCCCATGATGGCTTACGTTAAACTGTCAAGCACTCGAATAGTCAAGCGCACTGTCCTCTGACAGCTCTTGTTCTTATTTCCCATTGATTGTTGATAATGATGGTACTTTTAATTATTTTTTTCCTGACCAGGTGTATCAAATAAACTTCAATTGTAACAAACCAGTAATTTTTATGCCCCTGGTAGGGTGGCATATAGCATTTGAACTGTACCTCAGTATGTCAGTGTGTCAGTATGTCAGTCAGTCTGTGCGAAAAAAACTTAAACATTGGCCATAACTTTTTCACTATTGAAGATAGCAACTTGATATTTGGCATGTATGTGTATCTCATGGAGCTGAACATTTTGAGTGATGAAAGTTGAAGGTCAAAGTCATCCTTCAAGGTCAAATGTCAAATAAATGGCGTCTGTCCGTCCGAAAACTTTATCATTGGCCATAACTTTTTTAATATTGAAGATAGCAACTTGATATTTGGCAGCATGTGTATCTCATGAAGCTTCACATTTTGAGTGGTGGAAGTTCAAGGTCAAGGTCATCCTTCAAGGGCAAAGTTCAAAAAATAATAATTCAAAGTGGCATTCTCATGAAGCTGCACATTTTGAGTAGTGGAAGTTCAAGGTCACGGTCATCCGTCAAGGTCATCCGTCAAGGTCAAGGTCATCCTTCAAGGTCAAAGGTAAAAAATAAATAAAATAAAAGCGGCACATTTTGAGTGGTGGAAGGTCAAGGTCATCCTTCAAGGTCAAGGTCATCCTTCAAGGTCAAAGGTAAAAAAATAAATCAAAGCGGCGTTATCATGAAGCTGCACATTTTGAGTGGTGGTAGTTGAAGGTCAAGGTCATCCTTCAAGGTCAAGGTCATCCTTCAAGGTCAAAGGTCAAAAAATCAATAAAAATTCAAAGCGGTGTTCCCATAAAGCCACATTTTGAGTGGTGGAAGTTTAAGGTCAAGGTCATCCTTCAAGGTCAAAGTTGAAAAATAAATTTTAAAAAAATCAAAGCGGCGCAATAGGGGGCTTTGTGTTTTGGACGAACACATCTCTTGTTCAGAATCTTTTTACTTCCTTGTTAATTTTCACTTTAAGCAATTCAACATTAAATAAAATTCATTTTTTGTTACAAACATTTGTTTTAAATTAAAAATTCATTTAAACTATCATTTTACAGCAGGGATTCCATATCTGACCTGTAAATGAGTCCCATATTTATTGCTAGTGCTACATGTAGGTAACCTTTTCCCATTTGATCATTCTTGAGTATTGTTTTTATAATGGGCCATTTAACTTTGCTTAAGCATAGTTATTTGTAGCCAGCACATAGCCAAAATGAAGACATCATCTATGAACATTTTTAAGAAGTCTAAATTAAAAGCTCCAGACTGTTCTTTTGAATGTTCAACTTTGCATGACCTGTTAATGGGGCAACTTATGGCTGAGAATCCTCCTGTGTCCAATGCTCCATATTAAATTGACTTTAATCACTGTCTGGCACAAAGTAAATCAATTAAAGGGGATGATGTTACTTCGCCTTCATGAAATTAATGTGCAAAATTAATATTCCCTCGGCGACAAATCAACAACTTCGCCCACTCACGAGACCCCTGGTCACAATTGGCTCCCTATATCTCTATTTGATCCTAAATCTTATGAATTTCTTTGTCTAGGTGTGCCAGTTCCGCCCTCGTCTGTCAAGACAGAGATCAAGGCGGAGTCTAAAGACTGGGAGCCGCCCCCACAGCCGCTCCATGTCACACCCCACACCACACAACACCCCCTGGACTACATTCAGGAGCAGCTCAACCAGGCCAGCCTTCATGTGAGTGTACAGATCAGTCTTTTGTTTGGTACAAAATCAGGGCCAGTATCAGGCCCCATTCCCATGGGAAAAATACCCAATTCAAGGTTATACAAAAAAATTTTTTTTAGATTAACATTTAGTTAATCTCTCATCCAGCTCTACAAGAAACACTTTATTAAATTTAATTTTTAAAACACTTTTATTCTCATTGAAGCATTTGTGAGCAAAAAAAACAAGACAAGGCTGTTTTTGGAGAAAACCCGAGGTATTTTCATAGCCTGCTCGTCGTCCGCCGGCGTCAGGCTAAAACCTTTACTTTGGCTCTAAAATCAAAGTGCTTCCACCTACAACTTTGAAACTTTATATGTAGATGCACCTTGATGAGTTCTACACGTCACACCCATTTTGGGTCACTAGGTCAAAGGTCAAGGTCACTGTGACCTCTAAAAAATAATAATAATAATAATTTCTGACAAGCTTTCGCAGCCGAGCATGGCACCCGTTATGCTGTGCTCTTGTTGTCAAAACACCGCGATTATACCAATCCTAAGGGACTGCCATTCCCAAAATGGTGGAAAAACCCCACTGCAGATGGACGTTTACAAATACAGAAATGTTTGATGATCAAGTGATTGTTTCAAATTTTACCCCTATATTATTCTGAATCGCGCATGGATATCACGAGTTAGGTGATTTAGAACATGTATTAACAGATTGACAACTTTACATTTTTAGCTCACCTGTGCACATGGGGATATTTTTGGATACCATGAAGTCTGTTGTCCATTTATGGGTGTCTTAATATTTTCTTTTAACAACTTCTCCTCCTGAATTCCTTTGCAGATTTACGTGAAACTTAATTGGAATGGCTTTTTTTTGGCTAAAGCCAAGAAGCTTAATATTTTTCATGTTAATCATATTGTGGTGCTCTACCGAGTTTTAATCATTTCCCTGGGGTTAAAATTGGCCTGTCAAGGGAATAACTTTTTTCTCTTTATATTTATATTTTGTTAAAGTGTACTCCTCTGAAATCAAGTGGACTAGATGTTTGACATTTATTGACTACCTTGTAATGTTGTCCTGTACAAAGTTTAAGTCACACCCTTGGTGTTGAAATTGGCACCACCCTATGGCATATTAGTTTAAATGATATCTTGGGTGAGTTTTAAAATATTTCCTGACCATTGAAAAACATGGCTACCAGGGGGATTCAGTTTTTAGCTCCACTGGCCAGAGGCCAGTGGGGCTTATGTCATGGTCCTGCGTCCGTCGTGCGTGCGTCCTTCCGTGCGTCCGTGTGTTAACTTTTCCTTTAAATATCTTTTCCTCCTAAACTACTGGTCCAATTCTGATGAAATTTCTCAGGAATGTTCCTGGGGTGAACCTCTTTCAAATTTGTTCAAATTATGCCCCTGGGGTCAAATTTGACCCTGCCCCGGGGGTCACAAAATTGAAAATTTGCTTATATAAGGCCTATTTTGTGAAAACTTTCAAAATCTTCACGTCCATAACCATTGGGCCCAGGGCTATTTGTTCAAATTATGCCCCTGGGTTCAAATTTGACCCTGCCCCGACGGTCACAAAATTGAACATATGCTTATATAGGGTCTATTTTGTGAAAACTTTACAAATATTTTCGTCCATAACCATTGGGCCTAGAGCTACCAAATTTGGTATGTAGTTGCATCTTATAGTCCTCTACCAAGATTGTTCAAATTATGCCCCTGGGGTCAAGTTTGACCCTGCCATGAGGGTCACAAAATTGAACATATGCTTATATAAGGCCTTTTTTGTGAAAAATTTAAAAATTCTTGTCCATAACGGTATAGCATAGAGCTACAAAATTTGGTATGTAGTGACTTGTAATAGTTCTCTTCTTAGTTTGTTCAAATTATGCCCCTGGGGTCAAATTTGAAACTGCCCCGGGCGTCATAAAGTTGAATATATGCTTATAAAGTGCTTATTTTGTGAAAATTTAAAAAATCTTTCTGTCCATATCCATTGGGCCTAGGGCTACCAAATTTGGTATGTAGAGACATTTAATAGTCCTCTACCAAATTTGTTCAAATTATGACTCTGGGTTCAAATTTGACCCTGCCCCGACGGTCACAAAATTGAACATATGCTTATATAGGGTCTATTTTGTGAAAACTTTAAAAATCTTTTTGTCCATAACTGTATGGCATAGGGCTACCAAATTTGGTATGTAGTGACATGTAATAGTTCTCTTCTTAGTTTGTTCAAATTATGCCCCTGGGGTCAAATTTGAAACTGCCCTGGGGGTCACAAAATTGAATATATGCTTATAAAGGGCTTATTTTGTGAAAACTTTATAAAAAAATCTTGTCCATAACCATTGCGCCTAGGGTTACACAATTTGGTATGTAGTGACATCTTATAGTCCTCTACCAAGTTTGTTCAAATTATGCCCCTGGGGTCAAATTTGACCCTGCCTTGGGGGTCACAAAATTGAACATACGCTTATATGGAGCCTATTTTGTGAAAACTTTAAAACTCTTCTAGTCCATAAATATTGGGCCTAGGGCTACCAAATTTGGTATGTCGTGACATCTTATAGTTCTCTGGCAAGTTTGTTCAAATTATGCCCCTGGGGTCAAATTTGACCCTGCCCCTGGGGGTCGCAAAATTGAACATATGCTTATATAAGGCCTATTTTGTGAAAACTTTAAAACTCTTCTTGTCCATAACCATCCAGCCTAGGGCTATCAAATTTGGTATGTAGTGATATCTAATAGTCCTCTACCAAATTAATTCAAATTTTATCCCTTGGGTCAAATTTGACCCTGCCCCGGGGGGTCACAAAATTGAACATATGCTTATATAAGGCCTATTTTGTTAAAACTTCAAAAATATTCTTGTCCATAACCATCCGGCCTAGGGCTATCAAATTTGGTATGTAGTGACATCTAATAGTCCTCTACCAAATTTGTTCAAATTTTATCCCTGGGGTCAAATTTGACCCTGCCCCAGGGGTCACAAAATTGAGCATATGCTTATATAATGCCTATTTTGTGAAAACTTAAAAAAAAATATTGTCCATAACCATTGGGCCTAGCGCTAACAAATTTGGTATATAGTGACATTTTATAGTTATGCCCCCCTTCGAAGAAGAGGGGTATATTGTTTTGCTCATGTCGGTCCATCCGTATGTCCGTCCACCAGATGGTTTCCGGATGATAACTCAAGAACGCTTACGCCTAGGATCATGAAACTTCATGGGTACATTGATCATGACTGGCAGATGACCCTTTTGATTTTGATGTCACTAGGTCAAAGGTCAAGGTCACGGTGACTCAAAATAGTAAAATGGTTTCCGGATGATATCTCAAGAACGCTTATGCCTAGGATCATGAAACTTCATAGATACATTGATCATGACTCGCAGATGACCCCTATTGATTTTCAGGTCACTAGGTCAAAGGTCAGGGTCATGGTGACCCTAAATAGTAAAATGGTTTCCGGATGATAACTCAAGAACGCTTTTGCCTAGGATCATGAAACTTCATAGGTACATTGATCATGACTCGCAGATGACCCCTATTGATTTTCAGGTCACTAGGTCAAAGGTCAAGGTCACGGTGACCCGAAATAGTTGAATGGTTTTCGGATGATAACTCAAGAACGCATATTCCTAGGATCATGAGACTTCATAGGTACATTGATCATGACTCGCAGATGACCCCGAATGATTTTCAGGTCACTAGGTTAAAGGTCAAGGTCACAGTGACTCAACTTAGAAAAATGTTTTTCGGATGATAACTCAAGAACGCTTACGCCTAGGATCATGAAACTTCATAGGTACATTGATCCTGACTCGCAGATGACCCCTATTGACTTTCAGGTCACTAGGTCAAAGGTCAAGGTCAACGGTGACTTGACACAGTAAAATGGTTTCCGGATGATAACACAAGAAAGCTTACGCCTAGGATCATGAAACTGTTTCCGTAGACATGAACTTAAAAAATACTGTTTGTTCATGTGAAATCATACAAATGATGCATATTTAAATACGCTCTTATCATAATATTATAATTTTATTTATTGTCCTCATTATTATATTTCAAATGTTTGCCATTTTCGTAGGCCACCACACTGACAGTAGTGTCCTCAGTGCAGCAACCGCAGCCTATAGCCGTAGTTACACACGGACATCCCCAGACCCCGGGGCAGATACCCATAGGTATCCCACCCTCCATGCAGGAGTTCTCACATCCTGGTGAGTTCAACGCATATTTTGGGCAGAAAATACTCACAAACAAGTAGAGAGATTTTTGTGGTACCCACATCAATTGGTAGCACTAACATGGTGTTACATATCTAGTTCTTATCATTATAACAATTAATAAAAACAATAAAATCAGGTAAACATGCATACATATGCTTATTTGTTACAAGATAACCATGATAGTATGAGGTTTCAAATCGATGAACATGGGCATGTGTGTTTGTGTAATGTGTTGGATGCATTCTTTTTTCTTGGCTTTGTAAGCCAAATTTTTGTTTTGCATTTTTGTGTACTTTCCTGTGTCTAGTAGGATTTATCAAGCTTTTTTTGGGCGTGAAATCTTTTACTGTAAGCTGAAAATCTCCCTTTAATGCCAAGGTATTTTTATGCCCCCTTTCAAAGAAAATGGGGTATATAGTTTTCGCACTGTCCGTCTGTAAGTCTGTCAGTCTGTCTCTCAGTCTGTCAGTCACACTTTTCGTGTCTGCTCTCTAATTCAAATAGTTTTCATCTGATCTTTACCAAACTTGGTGAGAAGTTGTATCTAGACAATACCTAGGTCAAGTTCGAATATGGGTCATGCCCGGTCAAAAACTAGGTCAAGGGGTCGAGAAAACAAATCGAAGGGAAGTTATGAGCTTTAAATGGACATTATTATCTGACCTGCCAAATTATATATTCTTATTAAATAAATCAAAGCGGCGCAGTAGGTGGCATTGTGTTTCTGACAAACATATCGTGGTAAAGGTCAAGGTCATCCTTCAATGTCTAAGGTAAAACAATACAAATCCAAGGGAAGTAATAAGCTTTAAAGGGAGATAATTATTCAATATTGAACATAGTCACAGATACGGTAGTGGCTTTTAATTATTAGCTACTGAAAATAGAGATTTGTGAGAGACAATTATTTTTAAGGGAAGTAATTTATATAATTATAAATCTCATATTATATATTTCCTTAACAAGACTGTTATCAGGGACGGCACTTTTTGTCTTTACTGGGTGTTTTTTTTAAGAAGAGGCTTTCTGCACACATTAAAGTACTAAAAATGAAAAGCAAATAGTGTCGTCCAAGCTTGGCCTGTGCTAATTGCACATTTAATCAGGGACGACACTTAATGCACATGAATTAAGCCCCATTTTCCCAAATCAAGGCTTTTATTTCATCATTGTTACATTGTTGTAGATCATCCAGATTACTGGGGATACCAGGAACCAGATAGGCGGGCCAGAGAATACCCACAGTCCAGGTTTGATGCTCTTACTGTTGTCCCTATCTGAAATTTAAAAATGACACACATGCGTGGGCCTTATTCATAATAAATAATAAAGGATTCAAGTAATGAACTCAATATAATTTGTCCATTATATTTCAGAGAAGGATCCCGGGACAGGGACCGGGATTACAGGGGAGATTACCATGATGACTGGGATCACAAACGGGATCACGACAGGGGTGGCAGGGATCATGGGGACTATGACAGGGATGGCAAAGACAGGTCAGTAGTGCAAATTTATAGAGGTTAATACCATCTGGTCGGTCTCTGATCTTAAACAAGGGGTTTTGAATGCCAAAATGTCCGTTAGGCTCTGTAGATTGTGAAATGAGAAATCATTCGGTTTAAAAGTGCTTTGGAGCTGAGAAATTCAAGATGGCGTCCAAGATGGCTGCCAAATAAAGAAAGTCACTGACATTGCATTATATATTCATTATATTTATATAATGGTGTAATGGTGCAAAATGCGTTGGCTATATCAAAATATATATTTAAAATCCCAGTCATGTGTTTTTACTTGTATTATATAAAAATAAAGAGAGAGAAAGAAAGAGAGGGACGGAGGGAGGGAAGGAGGGAGAGAGAGAGAAAACACATCTATTTTTATGTATATATTTTCCGTTCTTATTCTTGTGATATAAATTATACAAATACATCAGGTCCCGGGGCTATGATGACAGGAGAGAACGCAACTTTGATCGCGACCGTGACCGGGATGGCGACATGAACAGGCAGTATGATATGATGGATAGGGATAGAGGAAGGGATTATGACAGGGGAAAGGACGGGTTCAGGGATCAAGACAGGGGTAGAGGTGTAGACGACATGGACAAGACTCATGAATGGGACGGTGATAGACCCAGGGAAGAAACGGTGATCATCGGAAGGGACATCCGAGACAGGGGCTTTAGGGACCGAACCAGGGAAGATTTCAGGGAGAAGGAGAAGGCAAGAGAGATCTATATGGAGACCCCTAGGAGTCCCTCCACTGGGTAAGAGTTGGAGAATAGTTCTGAAACATAGTTCAACCTGTTTTGATGATGACATTAATCTTTACTGTTGTGTTGTAAAAAATTCTAAATAAAAGGGAATGAACAACGAATTACCAAATATCCCTTTTATGTCCAAAATAAATTAAGTTTTTAGTCATGAAATTTATTTATAATTTGTTATTGGTTTGTCATAATTGTCAAAATTATAAGACATTGTGTTTTTTTCTGAATCAGTGGCAAAGTATAAAGAGGTTGTTATTGTCTGTGAAAATGGGGCTTCAAGCATGTGCGTAAAGTGTCGTCCCAGATTAGCCTGTGCAGTTGGCACAGGCATATCAGCGACGACGCTTTCTGCTTTTATGACATTTTTTGTTTAAGTGATGTCTCTTCTTAGCAAAAATACAATTTAGGCGGAAAGTGTCATGCATTATGCCCAGTTTTCTCAGAACACGGCTCATTTACTTACAATTATTTATTACGTAAGATCAAGGTCACGCTCATACAGTGGGGACAGATTTAGTTCACGGTCAAGGACTCCGTCCCCAAGCAGGCCTAGCCCTGGACCCATTTCACCGGTCATTAGGTAAGTTTATGCAAATAAACATTTTATTCCAAGTTACACACATTGAAAATAACTGCAATTAAAGTAGATGTATTGCCATTTCGAGTTTGAAATCTTCACCATTGATACAATACGTCACAATACCTTTTTTGCATTTATTAACCAGGTTTTTCGAAGAAAAAAACTGGTTATTAGATTGGCGAAAGTCGGCGGGCTGGCAGGCAGCCTGGCAGGCGGAACAAGCTTGTCCGGGTCATAACTCTGTCGTTCATTGTCAGATTTTAAATTCATTTGGCACATTTGTTCACCATAATTAGACGGTGTGTTGTGCGAAAAAATTACGTCAATATCTCCAAGGTCGAGGTCACAATTTGAGTTTGAAGGTAAAAAATGGCCATAAATGAGCTTGTCCAGGACATTAATTTGTCGTTCATTGTCAGATTTTAAAATCAATTGGCACACTTGTTCACCATCATTAGACGTTGTGTCGTGCGAAAGAATCACATCGATATCTCCAAGGTCAAGGTCACAATTTGAGTTTGAAGTTCAAAATTGGGCCATAAATGAGCTTGTTTGGGCCATTACTATGTCATTCATAGTGACATTTTAAAATCATTTGTTAACCATTATTGGACTGTGTGTCGCATGAAAGAATTACATCAATATCTCCAAGGTCAAGGTCGCCACAACTAAAAATAGATCATGACTGGCTGATGACCCCTATTGCTTTTCAGGTCACTAGGTCAAGGTCACAGTGACTTGAAATAGTAAAATGGTTTCCGGAAGATAACTCAAGAACGCTTAGGCCTAGGATCATGAAACTTCATAGGTACATTGATCATGACTGGCAGATGACCCCTATTGATTTGCAGGTCACTAGGTCAAAGGCCAAGGTCACGGTTACTCGAACCAGTAAAATGGTTTCCGGATGATAACTCAAGAACGCTTAGGCCTAGGATCATGAAACTTCATAGGTACATTGATCATGACTGGCAGATGACCCCTATTGATTTTCAGGTCACTAGGTCAAGGTCACAGTTACTCGAAACAGTAAAATGGTTTCCGGATGATAACTAAAGAATAATTAGGCCTAGGATCATGAAACTTCATAGGTTCATTGATCATGACTGGCAGATGACCCCTATTGATTTTCAGGTCACTTGGTCAAAGGTCAAGGTCACAGGGACAAAAAACGTATTCACACAATAGATTCCACTACAACTGACAGCCTATATGGGGGGCATGCATGTTTTACAAACAGCCCTTGTTTTCTAATTGAAATCAAGGTCAATTTTACACAAGGGGGTTAACAAAACACATTTTATCAGACTTTTTTTCAACTGAAAACCTGGTTTTGTGACAATTTTGTCCCTTGTTATTATAAGTGTTATTTTAAGTGTCCAATCTTATCAAACTGCTAAATCAATAAAGATACAAAATAATTCTATCTTTTCGTCCATGTTAGAGGCATTGATATTCAAGCCGTCATGCAATCGGAAAATTTGGCTTAATGCTTGTGTGTAGTGTCGTCCCAGATAAGTCTGTGCATTTCATAAGACCTGTTTTCTCCAGAGTGCAGCTTATTTATAATGCTATATTGTATTTTGTTTGAGGTGGGATTTCATATCTACAACAATTATGCATGGTTTTATCTTTGTTAGAGGCAAGAAATCATATGCAGAATTGATAACTGAAGTACATTTATGTGTGTTAGAGGGCGAATCGGAGAGACAACCACCCAAGAGGGGTACAGGTTGAAGGACTTGGTGCCGGTAGAGACTGCATCCTCTCAGTTCTCGGACATGGAACAAGGTCGTCCTCCTCCTGTACAGAAAGGTTGGTGATGAAGTGGAATACTAAAATGATGCTTAAGTGTGAAATTGTTGTGGTGTGGAGGTCACATGTTTGATCCCTATTGTTGGAGCGTTCTTTAGATCCCTCAATAGACACCAAGTACTGGTTCTAGTTCCAGGAAACAGACTCCAGAGCGTTTCAAATAAACCTAATTGTTTCTATGCAATCGAGCTAAAATAAAAAAGTTTTAAAACTTGCATGTGTGTGTGACAATTATTTGTTAGATGCACTTGTTTTGTAATTTTTTATTGAAAAAATACTCTTAAGATTTTTTATTAAGTAAGCGAACTTAAGTATTCATAATGTTTATCTTTAAAATTAGACAAAAATGTAACAATATAAAGAAAAGAATTTAAACTTAAAAGCACTACTCACAGGGGATATTGAGAGCTTCCATAAAAGCGGAAAGTGTCGTTCCTGATTAGCCTGTGCAGACTGGGGGGACACTTGATGCACATTCGTTAAGCCCAGTTTTCCCTCAGACAATATCTGCTTTAATTATATACCTGTTTAATGCTTTTAACAAAATACAGGTTGTATCAATCGTTGAAATAAAAAATCCCGTATTACGCTACTCGCTGTTTCCAATTCCGTATTACCATACTAGCCAGACTACTTTCTTGATCCATTTAATGACGTCACATAACGCGCACCGAAAATAGGAAACCCCCATATTACGCAATTTATTACGTAGTACATCGTGTGATGTCATTTCTGTGACGAAATACAATAGTTTTATTTAAACTCTATGGAATTTAAGGAAAGTCGGACGTGGTGTTTTTTAACAGTAAACTATTTGTTAAAAACGAACGAATGCAGAACGTTTTTCAGAGTGTGTGTTTATCATGCATCAATATAAATTTCGATAGGAATACAATATGATAGTGTGGTTTAAAATAAGTTTCGATAGAGACATGGAAGAAGAGAAGTGGAAGTGCATATCGTTTCAACGCTTTTGTTATAAACATCGAATCAAAGTTATCAACTTAGTTGTTATAAATATTGGATTAATGATGTCATTAAGGTAAGCGTGTCGGAATCCTGTGTTTTCTTGGTTCAAATGTTTACAAGCTAATTTACATAAACTGTATTCATACGCGTCTTAAATAAACTAGATGTATAGTTGAAGTCATTGTTTTGTCAGTTTTGTTAAAGCAAAAATACAATTGTTAACTGTTTTCGTTAGTTGTGTATATAATAAAAGGAATATAACGCTAGTTGATTGTTCCAAGAGTTTGTATTCAGTCTTGTGGCTTGTGTTATTTCGCATCACACTCGAGGCTCCGCCTCTCGTGTGATACGTCATCTCACAAGCCACTCGAATGAATACAAACTCTTGGAACAATTGACAAGCGTAATTTTCCGTATGTATTCACAGGTGATGTGGAGGGAGAAGTGATGGACGAGGTGGTAGACCAGGTGGGGAGTTCTGCAGAGCAGATGTACATGTCCGACGGGGACTACGAGTCCATCTCAAGTGACGACGAACTCATCGACATCGACACTGAACTGGTACGCATCATGGTGATCTTGTAGGCCTTTTATAACTGTTTATTGGTATGCATAGGAAATCAAGGTAAACTGATATTCTTCTGAAGCTAAGATAATTGGCTTGCATCAGAATCTTGGATGATAGGTATGTGTTGGAATCCTGGGTAATTGGTATGTGTTGGAATCATGGGTAATTATTATGCATACAAATCATGGGTAATTATTAAGCATACAAATCATGGGTAATTGGTATACATACAAATCATGGGTAATTGGTATGCTTGGAATCAAGGGTACTTGTTATGCATACAAATCATGGGTAATTGGTATGCTTGGAATCAAGGTTACTTGTTATGCATACAAATCATGGGTAATTGGTATGCTTTGAATCAAGGTTACTTGTTATGCATAAAAATCATGGGTAATTGGTATGCTTGGGATCAATGGTAATTATTATGCATACAAATCATGGGTAATTGGTATGCTTGGAATCAAGGGTAATTATTATGCATACAAATCATGGGTAATTGGTATGCTTGGAATCATGGGTAATTATTATGCATACAAATCATGGGTAATTGGTATGCTTGGAATCAAGGGTAATTATTATGCATACAAATCATGGGTAATTGGTATGCTTGGAATCAAGGGTATTTGTTATGCATACAAATCATGGGACATTGGTATGCTTGGAATCAATGTTACTTGTTATGCATACAAATCATAGGACATTGGTATGCTTGGAATCAAGTATAATCGATATGAAAAAAAAACAAAAACAATCTGACAAGCTTTCATTTCTTCAAAACTTCACCCGCAGGCGAGGGTTGGCACCGTTATGCGGTGCTCTTGTTTATTTAAGAAATAGTGTTCAGTGTTATAACTTATAATATAACATATGGCTGTTGTAAACAGTCAAAGCTTATTTATAGTTCATTGAAAGCTTACATGTATTGAGAGTTTGTTTCTCTTTTTTGTGGTCTTTTTTTATGAATTCTGACAATATTCGTTCTATTAATCGTTACTATTCGTTTTGCTTAAAACATTAATCATAAACTATTTTTGACCAATATGCATGAGCTTTTGTGTTTTTAATGCTCACATTTATCTGTTTCTGTTATACAGAAATTCAGTTATAGTGTTTCACATAGTGCTAGACGTAGAGCAGTGAGTGATTGTTTTGTTTTTAAATATAGTAAACTCTATTTGTAATGATATTGAGCTGATTTTTGAATTTATATCATATTAATTACAACATGTTGTAATAACAGTGAATGTGTGTTCATGGACAGTTGGGACCGGGATTTGAAAATATCATAATTAAACCTTTAATTTTGTCCCATTCACTACCATTACAAATAAGGTATATCATGGTATATATAACGGCGTTTGGTCTGGGTCCTAGATTCTTCATCAATAAATGGCACACATTTCTATAAGCAAGTTATTACAGATGGAGTTTACTACTTAACCCTCCTGAAATTCGTATTGTTGCAAAGCCCCGTTACCTTGTTAGCTCTTCTGGGCATGAAATGCTTATGGTGAGCTCTTTTGGTCATCCTATGTCTGGTGTCTAGCGTCACACCTGGTAAACTTTTAGCTTGTTCACCCTGAAGAGGCTATATTTTGCATACAATCTTGATGAAACTTGGTTGAAATGTTTTTCTTGACAATATCAAGGTTGAGTTTGAATACGGGTAATTGTGTCCAAAACTAGGTCACTAGTTCAAATGCTAGAAAAACATTGTTATCACTAAAGTATAACACTTGGTCATTTATGTTCCAAAATGAGATCAGGAGGTAAAGTATTAGAAAAAGAAGCACTGTTAGCTTGTTATATCTATATTCAACATGTGTCATCCAATCTAGATTTAACTTGGTCAGACTGTTTATCATGACAATACATTGCTTGAAATAGAATCTCAATGATGTACATTCAAAAACTATGTTACTGTATCAAATCTTAAAAAAACCTTGTTACCACTCTAAAGAGGCCACATTTATGATTCAATATTGGTGACCTTGGCAAAACTTGGTAAGAATGTTTATCTTGACAATATCTTGGCAGAGTTTGATTTTGTTACTTGTTTCTTTAGTACAACTCAAGAGGCCACATTGAAAACTGTAACTTAATTAAACTTGGTCAGAATGTAAATCTTGACAGTTCTTGGACAAGTACAAATCTTGGTCATGTGATGTCAACAAAGTAAAGTCTTCAACAATTTTGTAAACCATGAACTCAATTGAGCACTTCAGGGCCATCATGGCCCTCTTTTTTTGTTGTTGTTATCAGTCATTGTCTAGTTCGACTTTTTGTATTGTTTTGTATTGGAGATAGTAGTAATTTTTTTGCATTAATTACTGAACAAATTCTGAAAAAGATCAATGTTGAAAATATATATTAAACCAGCATCAATGACATCATATAACACTGTATTTGGGTAACTGTTGTATGACAGGTTAATTAGTAGATAAATTTGCAAAAATAATTATTTTTTGTGACTCTCAATTTTCAGATTTACGGGTTTTCGTCCATAATTAATGTCACTTTATTTTCTGACAGTATATTTTACCGCGCTATTCCACAGACTTCGGCCCTGTTTTCACTTATTTGTGACATTTCGATCATGGATTTTTACAACCAGATTAAGGTCACAAAACCTGGCAGATGCATGCCTGAAGGCAATGGACCATTAAATTCGCGTAATTGGGTAAATAACCACGTATACCATTAGAAAATAATGAATTCACCCATCAGCATTTGAAACATATTGTCCGATATTAAGGAAGAAGAGTGTTTTCTATTTTTACTTTTTTTTGTTCTATATCATTTCAGGCAAGAGTTAGCAAAACTGTGAAGTTGTATTTATTTTTTTAAAGCATAAAAGAAGAGTTTATCACAAGACAATCATTGTACATTGATTTATTGCATTTATTTCAATATAATTATAATTTCAGACATCTTAATTTTTGTCTCTAAATTTTTGGACACCTGTACTTTTTGAATATTCTTTTAATCTACGCGATTTAAAAAAAATCATTTTTAAGTGTCCGAAAGCTTAGTTATTACTGTTCTTTATTATTGGGGAAAGACACATATTGTACTTTTTTAATGCATGAAGATACCACACATCCACGTTTTAAAACTATGAACATCTTAAGTATGTAAAAGATGCATGAGTGATTTTAAAAATGGAAAACTTGAGCCATGTAGGGAAAATAATTTTAGCATCAAGAATCCTGATTGTTTGATTGTGAGTCTGATAGTGATATGAAAACCAGTTTTGCTTTTGCCAGCGCACTTGTACATGAACATGGAGTCTGCATATATATTCTTCATCCCAAGAATCTACATGTCTCTTCAACTGTCATGTGTATCGTATATTTAAGTGCAAAGCCTCTACATGCCACCCTTACATATCGTACACGTAAGTGCAAATAGCCTCTACATGCCACCCTTACTTTCATGTGTATGGTACCCTTAAGTGCAAAAACCTCTACATAACTCCCTTACTTTCATGTGTATTGTACACTTATGTCTATGTCATGTTCCAGTACTATATGGACAATTCACTGCATATATTTTTGTGTTTTTTTTTCAATTGAAGTCTGCGTATTTATACAACAAAAGGTTTAATGAATGGACATTAACATACATTTTTAAAGTGTACAGTTTAAGCACGTCAGTTGGTTATTACAGTGGCCACTCTTTCTTTAATTTTAGAACATAGTTTGAATCAACATACAGTTTACATTGGTTTTCTATGTGAAATTCCTGTATTTAACTGTTTATATTGTGCAGCCATTTATTCTGGTAGATAAAAAGAAGTCTTATAAAGATAACGAAAAAAAAAACAGACCAAAAATCTGTGACAGCCTAAATGTTGATTGCTGTGTTTGTATTTTCGAAATTTATTTCATGTGATTCATTTATGACTCTTGTTGTTTTTCAGGTTATGGATTATGACATGGATGAAGAGGCATTCAGCTATATAACAACGCCGTTTAATCCTTACCAGTTTGAAATGCTGCCACCAACAGTAAGTGGACTTCTGGAAAAGTGGACTATTGTTTGGCCTTGTCAGAAATGTAAACCATTTAAATCTTTAACGCCAAAATGGTTTTCGTACTCGTCTAAATATGGATAAACCCGATCTTGACAGCATTACGGTACAAGCTTTAAAACAAAATGATTAAAATTTCCATTTTCAAGACCCAAATCTACCAAATAATGACTAAAAATGTGTTTAAAGTTGTGATAAATACAAACATTTGCAATTTTTTCCAAGTAAACCTAAAGTTGGCTTTATGCTGTGCCTATCTTTATAATTATATGTTTACATTACTAAATGTAACGATGTAATAGAAGTCTTTATGCCTTCAGGCCTTCAAGGATGTGTCTAAGACCTCATTTGAGGTGGAGAGGGACTCCTTCATGGCTGCAGAGTTTGAGAAGCCTGCCAGGAGGCCAAAAGAGGCCCAGCTGTTATTGGACATCGTGGAGAAATACCAGATTGCCCCGCATCACGGAAGGTATGCGTCAACGGTATCTACCAGGGACTATTTTGATCCACGAGTCTTATCAATGAAATTGCTCTCTGCGAAAACTGGGGTTTATCCATGTGCATAAATTGGCGTACCAGATAAGCTAATTTAATTTCCAATTTTATGGTATTTTTCATTTAAAGAATGTAATTGTTTTTGAGAAAATCCAGTTAAGGCGGAAACTGTTGTTCAAGATTAGACTGAGTGAACTGCACCGGCTAATCTGGGATGACACATAACGCACATGCATCACGCCTAGTTTTCCCAGCACGAGGCTAATTTATCAGGGACTATATTCTGACCCATGAGTCTGACCCATGTATGGTAGAAGATCGTTGCTTAGATGTATCAAGGAGGAAACCAAATGTTGAAGTGGATGGAGGCACTAGAAATTGCTGGTATTTTTTAATTGATAGATTTATTTTTTCATCTATTGCAATTTAAGCTTTTATAGGCTAATAGACCCTTCTCACAATAAGCCAAAATTGATAACAGCGCGAAGTCACATGACTTGCAGAATAAGGCTCAATGTGTAGCCATTTCTAATAGTGCCACGCAACTCCGCATTTAATTTCAACTCTCAACTCTTTTGAACATTCGACAATTAATGATATGTCAAAACAATATGACATTTCTAGAATTAGTTGTAATATATACTTCCCTTTTTAAGTGTTAGTAAATTAAAGAAATGTTTTTGATTTAAGTACTTGCTTTTATTCATTTTTTGGCACACATTCTGACACTTGTCGTTTGAGCATTTTATCGCGGTGTTTAATCAAAGATCTATCAGTAATCTTGTTTATTGATAGATCTTTGGTTTTATTGCCGATGTGTTCAGCACAAACCTATTACGTAGTTATGATTAGATACTGTGCCAATAAATACTTAATAGAAACAAGGTCTGGTGTCATAAACCACATGTGGTAGATGTGTGGTCATTAGACACAATTTTTTATACCCCCATGTCTTCCTGTTGAAGTAGTATTGCTTAGTCATTTCTACGACTAATTTGACGCCAAATACGCCAATTTAAAGTAATTTGTCCATACAGGTAGTGAGAAACTGAATACTGTATAGATATTAACCAGTTTAATCATAATAATTAATTGAATGCTGGCCATTCTTTCCAACGGACAATCGTTCCTACCCTAATTTTGACATAGGCGGAAATTCGTTTCTACTTTGTTTTGACGACCCAGACATTCATTCCTGCGTTATTTTGGCAATGGGGACAATGATTATACATTATTTTGACAGGCCAGACATTCGTTCCTACGTTATTTTGACAGCCCGACATTCGTTTTTACATTGTATTGACACCCAGAACATTGATTCTTTCATTATTGCTATCATGGTAAAAATTATCACATTTAATCCAAATTTATGTTATAGGAACAAACAAATGGTCTGTCAGGGTTGTCAAAATAACGTAGGAACAAATGTCTGGGTAGTCAAAAAACGTAACAAATGTCTGCCTTGTCAAAATTTGCGTAGGAACAATCGTTCGTGTGAACGAATGTCCAGAAACTTATAAGTGCTTTATACCTATACATTAAAATACACTAAAAATATTTTTTTAATTTAATGTTTAACATTTAAAGTTTTTAGCGGGTACCAGTAAAATAAAACTCTGTCATTACGTTTTCCTATAAAGAGAGTATGTTAAGTGTATGGAACAAGATAGTTTGAAGAAGCTTTTTCACTGACCACAACGGGGTTAGATAATGTTTCCGTAAAAATACAAACAATAGACATTGTTTATATAAATTATGAAAAAAAAGGTATCACTCATAATCAAGTGTAATGAAGAGATATCAATATGCACACATATAAAGTTCATTTTGCACCGCATCCGGTTTTTATGTCCCCCACCCACTATAGTGGGGGACATATTGTTTTTGCCCTGTCTGTTGGTCTGTACGTTGGTCTGTTGGTCTGTTTGCTCCAACTTTAACATTTGCAATAACATTTTCAATATTCAAGATAGCAACTTGATATTAAGCATGCATGTGTATCTCATGAAGCTGCACATTTTGAGTGGTGAAAGGTCAAGGTCAAGGTCATCCTTCATATATCAGAGGTCAAATATATGTAGCCAAAATCGCTCATTTTATGAATACTTTTGCAATTTTGAAGATAGCAACTTGATATTTGGCATGCATGTGTATCTCATGGAGCCGCACATTTTGAGTGGTGAAAGGTCAAGGTCATCCTTCAAGGTCAGAGGTCAAATATATGTGGCCAAAATCGCTCATTTTATGAATACTTTGGCAATATTGAAGATACCAACTTTATATTTGGCATGCATGTGTATCTCATGGAGCAGCACATTTTGAGTGGTGGAAGGTCAAGGTCATCCTTCAAGGTCAGAGGTCAAGTATACGTGGCCCAAATCGCTTATTTTATGAATACTTTGATACCAACTTGATATTTGGCACATTTTGAGTGGTGAAAGGTAAAGGTCATCCTTCAAGGTCAAAGGTCAAAAAAAAAATTCAAAGAGGCGCAGAAGGGGACATAGTGTTTCTGACAAACACATTTTTCAATATTGAAGATAGCAACTTGATATTTGGCATGCATGTGTATCTCATGAAGCTGCACATTTCGAGTGGTGGAAATTCAAGGTCAAGGTCTTCCTTCAAGGTCAAAAAAAAAAAAATGTTTTAAAGCGGCGTTCTCATAAAGCTGCACATTTTGAGAAGTGGAAGTTCAAGGTCAAGGTCATCCTTCAAGGTCATGGTCATCCTTCAAGGTCAAAGGTAAAAAAAAATACAAAAAATTTCAAAGCAGCATTCTCATAAAGCTGCACATTTTGAGTGGTGAAAGTTCAAGGTCAAGGTCATCCTTCAAGGTCAAGGTCATCCTTCAAAGTCAAAGGTAATTTTTTAAATTAAAAATTCAAAGCGGCGTTCTCATGAAGCTGCACTTTTTGAGTGTTTTTTCAGTAAAAGAAAGTGGAGATTGTCAAAAAAAATTCAAGGTTTCTCTATCAGTGTATCAATATTCCCTGTTTTAAAAAAGCACTCGGTACCTACTTTCACAAGTAATCGCCATAAACACCACATGGGGTAATGGATAATCCACTGCTAAGAGAATAGCATGACGCGCGTTCGATTATTCTAGCCACATTACACAGTCATTTAAATGCTGAAAAGGATGTATCAGGTAACTTTCCAGTCGTCAAACTGTGATGTTCATCGTCCAATCGGTTTCGCGAATGCTTATGAGGGCGGGGTTAATTATCGACCATTATTTTTGATTGACGTCAGGCACGAAGTAATAGTTTATCGCAGCTTGATTAGCTTGATTAGCATTTACGTAATATAAAACTGGTAACTAGTACAGTACAGTAATTAAAGACAGTTTCGGGCATCATCATCACACCTTTTTACTGTAAACAAGTGTTACCTTTGACTCATTATTAATACGAGAAATTAATTGAAAGTGGTAAACAATTAATTACATATAGCGAGTAAGTTGTGCACATAACTCCCGGTTACAATTATGCGATAACAATTTAATTCCAGTACATGTATATTTCATCATGTTCATGTATAGAACTTATACACCTCGTTTTTAGCTCATCTATTTTTTGAAAAAAAAATATGAGCTATGTCATCACCTTGGCGTCGACGTTGGCGTCGGCGACCGGTTAAGTTTTGTGTTTAGGTCCACTTTTCTCAGAAAGTATCAATGCTATTGCATTCAAACTTGGTACACTTACTTACTATCATGAGGGGACTGGGCAGGCAAAGTAAGATAACTCTGGTGTGCATTTTGACAGAATTATGTGCCCTTTTTATACTTAGAAAATTGAAAATTTTGGTTAAGTTTTGTGTTTAGGTCCATTTTATTCCTTAAGTATCAAAGCTATTGCTTTCATACTTGTAACACTTACTAACTATCATAAGGGGACTGTGCAGGCAAAGTTATGTAACTCTGACAGGCATTTTGACAGAATTATGTGCCCTTTTTATACTTAGAAAATTGAAAATTTGGTTAAGTTTTGTGTTCTAAGGTCCACTTTATTCCTACAGTATCAAAGCTATTGCTTTCATACTTGCAACACTTACTAACTATCTTAAGGGGACTGTGCAGGCAAAGTTATGTAACTCTCACTGGCATTTGGACGGAACTATGGGCCCTTTATACTTAGAAAATTGAAAATTTGGTTAAGTTTTGTGTTTTGGTCCACTTTACCCCTAAAGTATCATAGATATTGCTTTAATACTTGGAACACTCGCAAACTATCATAAGGGGACAGTAAAAGGACAAGTTGCATAACTCTGGTTGTCATTTTTACGGAATTATGGCCCTTTTTTGACTTAGTAACTTTGAATATATGGTTAAATTTTGTGTTTCGATCCACTTTACTTCTAAAGTATCAAGGCTATTGCTTTCAAACTTCAAATACTTTCATGCTATCATGAGGTTACTGTACCTGGCAAGTTGAATTTTACCTTGACCTTTGAATGACCTTGACTCTCAAGGTAAAATTATAAAATTTTGCTAAAATTGCCATAACTTCTTTATTTATGATTAGATTTGATTGATGCTTTGACAAAACTACTCTTAGATGACATACAACAATAGACTCCACCCAAACCATCCCCCGTGCCCTCCCCCCCCCCCGAATCCTCCCCCCCCCTCTAAATTTTTTATTTTTTTTTAAGATCATCTCACAAATGACCACCACACCCTCACACTTTACTCCCCCCCCCCCCCAGCCCCCCACCCCCCCCCAATTTTATTTTATTTTTAAACGGTTGAAAAACACAAATATTTATTTTTATTATTTTATTTTTGAAATACTGTCCAACCATCGCACCCAAGAATCCCCTCCCCTCCACCCCCCCACCATCCGAATTTTTTTTATTGCATTTTTTTGGCTTAAAAGAAAAAAATGTAATAAATGTCCACACCCCCACACTATACACCCCTCTTCACTCCACCCCTCCCTCCTTTGTGATTGAAATTGAAACAAGGCGGTGCTCTTGTTTAACATTCAGCATGGTGTCCTCTCTGTTATTCAAGTAGTTTTCATCCGATCTTCACCAAACTTGGTCAGAAGTTTTATCTAGATGATCTGAAGGCCAAGTTCGAACATGGGCCATGCCAGATCAAAAACTAGGTCACAGGGTCACTTATTATTTTTTACACATTGAGCATGGTGTCTGCTCTCTATTTCAAGTAGTTTAAATCCGATCTTCACCACACTTGGTCAGAAGTTGTAACTAGATAGTGTATAGGTCAAGTTGAACATGGGCCATGCCAGGTCAAAAACTAGGTCACGGGGTCACTTAGTGTGTTTTAAACCTCACCATGTTATCCGCTCTCTAATTCAAGTAGTTTTTATCCAATCTTCACCAAAATTGGTCAGAAGTTGTATCTTGATAATGTCTAGGGCAAGTTTGAATATGGGTCATGCCGGGTCCAAAACAAGGTCACAGGGTCACTTAGTGCGTTTATAACATCACAATGTTGTCCGCTGTCTAATTCAAGTAGTTTTTATCCAATCTTCACCAAACTTGGTCAGAAAATTGTATCTAGATGATGTCTAGGTCAAGTTTGAATATGGGTCATGCCGGGTCAAAAACTCGGTCACGGGGTATCTTAGTGTTTTTTAAACGTCATCATGTTTTCCGGTCTCTAATTCAAGTAGTTTTCATCCAATCCTCAACAAACTTGGTCACACGTTTTATCTAAATGATCTACAGGACAAGTTTGAACATGGGCCATTCCGGGCCTAAAACTAGGTCATGCGGTCACTTAGTGCGTTTTTTAACATTCAGCATGGTGTCCGCTCTCTAATTCAAGTAGTTTACATCCGATCTTTACCAAACTTGGTAAGAAGTTTTATGGAGATGATCTTAAGGCCAAGTTAGAACATGGGCCTTTCTGGGTCAAAAACTAGGTCAAGGGGTCACTTAGTGCGTTTTAAAAATTGAGCATGGTGTCAGCTGTTTTTTGTGAAGACGACATGCAAAATAGTATGTGTCAATGCGGCATGTGGGGGTATTCGTCACGTCTGTGACAAAGCTCTAGTTTTATTTCAGCCGATCCTGATATATTACAAAAACATCAGGCAGTAACCTGTTTTTCTGTTTATCATACCTCTACGTCTGGAGTATAGATAATAATGAAAAAATCGCTAAAAAGCTGCATTTTAAGCGGGAAAGAATATGATTTTTGTTGTTTGACATGTTAATAATGATGTCATGAGCTCTTGGGCTTAATATTTGTGAAATATGTTTTTGCTGTTTGTGTAGCATTTTTGTGTTAAAAATATAACACATCTTGGTATCAAATTGGTTTGTTTTGTTGAATCTGAATCAATTTTACTAAAAAATATTACTTTGTAGTTGATTCCGAGTAATATGACCTATCTCCTATCATCAACTGATATAAGAAAACTCCTGTTGAACTGATATAAAAAATATATCATGCAGTGTTATATCAGTCAGATATCAATGCAGCGGTATGATAAATATAGTTAAATGTCATGTTGATGTTATGTAAAAATTACAGACATTATATTCTGATCTAAAATTGTTTCTGTATTTTCACCAGCAGTTTATGTTGACTTGTAATGTCAATGAGAAAAACAATTGTTATAGATGTAACACTATACCAGTAATACACCCTATATCAATTCTAATGTTCACAGAAAATTCTTTAAACTTATGACATTATTTGTTTACAAAATAAATGCACCTGCAAAAACACTAAAAAGTCTTTATTATCATAACAAAATGTTCTTACACACAACAACACAATCACATGGCAATTTAAATCCTCTGAATCATCAATCAAGATACATGTTAAATTACACTATTCCACTTTAAATACGAGGATACTGCTCTGGTCCTCTAATCCCACAATGATGGAGGCAGTGTGTCTGTTGTAGCAGACTGACCATGGTTTCACCACTCCATCCTCCTCTGTACCAAGAGTAGCCAGCTTTCTCTTGCCCTCACTATCTACTTGTAGGATAGTGTTGGACCCCCCTCCACTGACCAGCACTTGGCCTGCAGGTGTCACATGAATACCTGTTGGGGCTTGTAGTGCATGGTCAGTGAATGTGGCCAGGACTGAACCATCCCTGGCCAGAGTGAGGAGCTTGTGCTGGGTGTTATTACTGATGTACAACTTGTCCCCTGTTCGACTCACAGCACAATTGATAACTGTAAAACAGAGTACCATCAACATATTGAATAACATGTATAGTAGTTAATAATAAATCTTATTGAAACTGTATAAATAATGTGTTGTTAAAAATACCAGAGACAACAAATTATTAAGATATGTATAAAATCACTTATAATAAATATTTATGTGTGGCAGGAAGTTCTATTCCAGTGTGTTCTCTAAATGTTTGTGAGTGACTGGTGTTAGAATAATTAAAGTCTTCACAAACAACGTAGAAAGAAATAATTACGCTTTAATATGAACAGGAATATGTCAGGCAGTATAACTCATTAACATTACCCATACATACAAACTTGGTTATAATGGTATTGACACAAAATGGAATATTTTAAATGATCATCATTCAAAAGAATAACTATATGGTTGATATTGGATCCATATCCTTCATCAGTTATGAAAGTCAGTTGATGAACTTATTAAGTCATGCTCATTTACTAAATATTAAAAAACAAAACAAAACAAAAACAGGGTACAAACAGTTATTGAACCACACAATCAAATGTTCAACAACATTTTAGGTCAAATTCTTAAATCAGATATTATAAAAAGCAACAAACAATTAAAAGATCTACTAAATATGCCCGATTTTACCAATCCATTAAATTTTATGTAAACAAAATTTAATTATTTCACAATATTTTTAGACATGGCATTCTGGGAATGTCTTAATCAACGATACCAAACATTAATTATTTTCTTAACTTAAATTATTTTCTTAACTTCGGTTGAAATAAAAGACTGACGGGACATTTTAAATGTATTTATTAAACAAATCACATATAATGATTCATTAACAATGATTCTTACCTGTATTACTGTCTGATGTATCCTCATACATCTTGCTGACAAGTTTCCCATTCAGTGTATACTTGTACAGTGCAGTATAAGCAGTAATATACATGTCTCCCTGGTGGAAGGCAATACCAACACATGCATGTTGTAACTGAAGCTTTCTTCCTATTACCAGCTGTCTGTTGTTGACTGTGATGAACTGGACCTCATGTATGTTCTTAGCAGTTTCATTCACAGCAACAGCCACTTCACTGGGTGTGATATCACATAGGGCCCATGGATAGCCAGTCACACTACAGTGACTCACCACCTGGTACTGCTGGTCAAGAAGCTTGACTCTCTTATTCTTGAAGTCTGCAACTAGGATCTGTTTGTCTGGAAGAACAAGGATGGCTGTGATACCGCATTCATTTGAATCACTTGATATTTTCACATTGTGTACAGACTTCCCTTGCAAAGTGATAACCTTGTTTGGATTATCTTGTACTATCATTCGTTCAATTTTCCCAAGGCCGGACAGTGTTGACAAGTACTGTACAATTTCACTGTTAGGCTGGAATGATATTAAAAAAATTATCCTGAAGAGTGCTCTTCAAAAAAGTTTTAGATTGTTTTATTATTTCCTCACATTTTCTGGTGGCAATAAAGGATAACTCCTGCTTGCTTTTATCACTTATGTCCTGCGTGGCGTCTCGAAGTTGTTTCAATTCATCCCTAAGCCTGATGCATTTATCAGCTTCACTTTTGGTAGAGGCCTGCAGTTTGGTTAGAGTATCTAACATTTCCTTTCGTGTCTTCTGTTCAATAGTGTCTAGGGCTGCATTTATTTCTCTGCGAGTGTTCTGTATCTTGTGTAACTGTTCATCATATGAACTTTGCACATACTGAATGCTAGCCTCTTGGTTGTCTTGAAGTTTCTTCAACTCTTTTAGAATAGTTTCGATAGAAACTGAAAGTTGTTGAAGGTCTGTAGACTGGCTTTTTACGATGTCGGATATAAGAGTTATCTTTTAGCAGTGTCTGAAAGAAAATTGAAAAAAAACTTACACCTGTATACAATACTAAATAATTTTAAAAAATTGTGTAATGGGAATCTAAAATACTTTGATAAAATCAGAATGAAATAGTTCATATACTAGAATTCAGCTTTAGGTCAACATGGTATTTACATAAGTATTCATTAATTTTAATCTAAAACCTACATATTAATTTCAACAGATATTTTATTGGATGTGAAATCAGTGACCCAATTACAAAGATAGATTAAAACTGCTGTCTTTATATATTTTTATGCCCCCAGAACATAGGTTTAGGGGGCATATTAAAATCACACCGTCCGTTAGTCAGTTAGTTAGTCAGTTAGTCTTTCCGTCCGGATTAGTTTCTGCTCAATAAGTCAAGCAATGAAAATGTGTAAAGCAATAACATCTAGGTCAACACTCTTGAGTTACGGCCCTTGAATCATCGTAAAATGTTGTTTTTTTCTCGTTTCAGCTGAATAACTCTTATCAAATTTCATAGGATTATTGTGAAATTGTTTTTTTTGCGTTTCCACTCAATAATTCTAGCAATTATCATCAGATCTTCAGCAAACTTCATGGAAATGTGTAAGGCAATAAATACTAGGTCAAGTGTGATAATCAGCCAAATCAACTCAGACACTGCTGAGTTACATCGGCCAAATTGACCTAGACACTTCTGAGTTACGGCCCTAGAATCATCAAAAAATTGCGTTTTTTTCTCATTTCCACTCAATCACTCGAGCAAATGTCATAGGATCTTCATGATGAGTTTCTGCTCGAAAAATGCTCAAAACTTCTATGTTGCTTTAGATGTAACCTGCATATTTGGTACATGTATGCATGTGTATATGGACAAGGCCTTTCCGTACGCACACAAATTTCGACCCCTTTGACCTTGACCTTGAACTTTGGGTCCGCGTTTAGGTTTTGAAATCTGCGTTTAGCTTTCAAACAAGCGTTTTTCGGGGGCATATGTCTTCGGATGGAGACAGCTCTTGTTTGAATTATTGTACATGAACAAATTAATTGTTTATTGAAATAAAAAATATTTTGTTGCTATCATGAAATTTATTTTATATTTCCGTAATAATTTGACTTCCTAGAAAAGAAGTTTGAAAACCCTACATTTGTTTCTTAAGCTGTTCTTAATTTAAGTATAGTTAAAATTTACCTGTGTTTAAGAATTGCACAGTTTGTGCAGCACAGCTCAATGTGATTATCACAAAACAATTCAAGGTTTTTATCTTTATGGACATCGCATTTCAATAGAAAATCTTCCACCTGCTTTGCCACTGGCCATTTCTTCAAATCTCCCCTTCCATAGGGTGCATGTTTTATAAACAACTGGCTGTGCATGCCAATACATTTTCTGCAATAAAATTTAACACAAGTTTCACAGTAGAAATCAGCCATTTTATCCAGTTTCTTGTCTTCACGTGTCGAACATAAGAAATCTTGGAGAATGTCAGATCCCTTGTCAATGGTGGATTGTAAAAAGGTTGACATTTTACTGAATGAGTTTTGTAAACAAAGCAGCTGTAAATCTCTTAAAGTTTAATTTAATTAATATTGTTTAGTATCTCTTACTGCCGGTAGGCTATATTAAAGAGATGAAGAAATAACGCCCATCTAGCTCCGGTCCATAGTCCAATAAAAAGCAGCGCCTAACCGTACCACTATCAAAGATAAAACTCAATTTTATTTAAAGGTTATAAGTAGGCAAAGTAACTATCTTTTATGTCATATGAAATGCATTGCAAGATAAAACCATTTGAATACACCTGAGTTTGCGGTTAGTTTATTTGGACATATTTTTAATCAATAAAGCAAAGATAATAGTCGGTTTAAGTTGACTAGATAGCATGGGTATACAAGGAGTATTTTAAAATGTAGAATGCCAAGTTAGGATTCCAATCCAGCTTTAAATAATGAACTTGTCATGAAAAATAAAGCATTAACATATCAACTTACTAATTTTAAATAAGATCTTAAAATTGATACAACTATCCTTGTCATGCTTGAAATATTCTCCCTAATTGTGCTGCTTTGTCAGGGGGAATGGCTTGTTTGGTTAACTATTCAATATAATTAATACCACTTAAAATTTAAGATTGGTCCAGGACAAAGTTTAAATATAGCAAATGGCAATAACTTTAATCTGTTGATCAAAAGTCCCTTGGTCAATCACCCGAGATCGGAAGCTGAGCAGCTTTTGTGCTGTTTCCTTAGCCATCTTAGAATTTAGGAAATTAGCCATTAAGTCATAAGAGCATATGTTCTAAGCAAGTTTAATGATGATTGGGTAAAAAATGTGACTTCTTGTTCACAATATTTCACTACAGCCATGTATTTCAACAGGAACCATTTTTAACTTGATCAAGATATCATCACTACAACTGTTCTAAGCAAGTTTAATGATGATCATGCGAAAAATGTGGCTTCTAAAGTGTTCATATTGTATTATTATGCAAGGCTTTTTAGCTCACCCGAATCCCCCCCTCCCTTAATTTTTTTTTTTTTTTTTTTTTTAAGATCATCTCACAAATGACCACCACACCCTCACACTATACCCCCACCCACCCCCCCCCCCCCCCAATTTTTTTTTGTGAAACTGTTAAAAAACACAAATATTTATTTTTATCATTTTATTTTTGAAATACTGTCCAACCATCGCACCCAAGAATCCCCCCCCCCCACCGATTATTTTTTTGCAATTTTTTCGCATTTTTGGAAGATAATGTAATAAATGTCCACACCCCCACACTATACACCCCTCTTCACTCCACCTCTCCCTCCTTTGTGATTTAAATTGAGAGTCCCTTCACCTTTAAAAAGAAAATAGATGAGCGGTCTGCACACGCAAGGCGGTGCTCTTGTTCTGACATTTATTCGACACGTAATGCCATTTAACAAATTTTCGTTGAATTAATTAGGCACACTTGTAAATGTTTCGTTCGATAATCGATACTTAGAAGACTGATGATGGCAACCGGCCGTAATCCTCGTGGACAAGGTGAATTTCGTGCATAATTCCGTCGAAACATTTTTACGACTTGTAAAGTGTTTAAACAAATTATCGCTGAATTCATAACGCAACTGTTAATATTTGTTGAAATCTCAAATGGGAATACTTACATTTGTAATCCGAAACCCATTCCCTTAAGTCAATGTTAACGCGTTTTTAATCTGAAACACACTTCGGAATGTAAATGTTACTCCAACGTTAAAATATTCTTGCTTCAAATTAGCAGTGCAATTTTATTTTATGTTGAATCTTTTTCTAAATTAAAAAGAGTGCCAAAATTATGCAGCATGTACAACGTCGCGTCATTTACATAGAAAGCGTGCGTGTATTGAGCGTTTTAACAAGCGCACAACACGTCAGGGGATTGACGCATGTTCAGAGGCAATATTTCATCAAATCTATAAATAGTCACTTAAATTTGGTTTGATACTATAGACAAATGGCAAGGTTTGTGTTAAAGAATTTATTGAGAGCTTTTATCGTGAATATTTACCAGAAAGTGATTTATAAAAACGGAATAAACGGGATTATCGGGAAATAAATAAAAAAGTAGTTGGTATACAGTAATAGAGTCGGGTTGAAACGGATGTATTGGGGAATTGTTAGAGTCGGGATTCTACTATATGTGCGGGAAAGTTTTAAAACAATTCAACAATATAAAAAATTATATATATTTTTTAATGAACGGGGGATTTATAGCGCACCAAATGACGTCTTTTGGCGCTGTTTTTCTTTGAGTAATAGCGCACCACAGAACGTGAATTGACACGTTAAATATTAAAAAAAATAAACGTCGGCAGGGGACATCCCTCTCGAACCACCCCTATCAGCTCCAGGGCGCCTGACAAATATCCTGTGGAAAGCACTGCGCTACCATTGGACGACAATAGGCACAAGCCTGTTTTACCCAGAACGAGGCTGATATGTATGACACCTGTCCTATCCTATATGTATATATATATATCCTATCCTATATGTATGACCCCTGTCCTATCTGTTCCCGGTCAGGTGGGTGGAGGCGATGGAGAGCGTGCCAGGCCTGCTGGCCACAGGCCTCTCCTACCTGATCTTTGTTGAGGACAACGCTCGGGCTTTGACCTGCCTGCTGGACTGGGCCCAGGAGGGGCTGATGGAAGACAGAGCCATGGCCCAGCCAGAGGCGGCTTATAAGGTCCGCCATCTCAAGATGGGTTTCAAGCTGGCTGGGGCACTGTGCAGCTGTGATCCAAGTATTGCGGTGCAATGTCTTGTAAGTAAGCTTTGCTGATTGACAATTACAGAGGATTTCTTTGAGTTAAACATTTATATTTTTGTGCGTGATTCAATCCTATTATAGCTGTAAAGTGTATTCATTTTAATGAAATCTTCTCCTTAAGTGCTTGGCCTATCATTCTTAAAACAGACAGGAATCATCCTGGCATGAAGCTCTTTTAATGCTGTTTATAAAAAAAATCTCTGACTTAACCAAAATTTCCTTTTGAATTGAAAACTTTAAACATGTTTGCTCTAATGTCAGTAAAAACTTTTTATCAATTTGGTGATAGTGTCCAAGAAATGTTCATCAAATGACTTTAATTTCTTCAAATTCTAGAAATTATTTTGTCCATAACCATAATTGCCATCACTTGAATATCACAGATGCAAACCATTACATCATAATGCTTCACATTCAACACCCATAATCCTAGGGGCTAAGGTCATTTAGTCATTTCTTTACTATGCATCAAGGGATTCTGTAATAACTGTCCACAATTGTTCTCCATTATCTAGCTGAGTGTCAAGTATAAGATCCAGGTTGCTAGGGTCATGGTCAAAGTCACACATAAAGGTCAAAATCACACATTTTGATTACATATGCCTTATTTGGTAAGGATTCTACCATACTAAAATGGATTCTCAAAATGTCCTGATGTAATTGTTCTCAATTATCAGGCAATGCAAGACCTATATGTTTTTGACCAAAGTCAAGGTCACACATCAAAGGTTACACAATTGTAGAATTATTTATTATTTGGCGGGGATATCAATTCATCGAATTTGCTTGTTTTAATTATTATGGCAGTAACATTCAAACTTTATTATCTACCAGCTGCAATTTGATACTTTATTTATTATGTGTTTACTTAAACAAATTTGATGAAGTTCGAATGGCAGAAACTTTGTTTCAGTTGCTAATTTCAATTATTTTGTTATTTTTTAGACGCGCGACTTTCAAGGGAGACTACTGGACAACTTTGAGTCCCAGTACATGTCCTTCTCCCTCAAGCAGCAGATAGTTGTGGCCCTCGATCAGAGTACCAGGTTTCAGGTAGGAGGGATCTTCATATGAAATATTGTCAGAGTTGTAATACGAAATACAGTCAAAACTGAGAACATCGGTCAGTCAATAGAAATGGCCAAAGTGACTGTTGTCGAAGAGTGACCACTATTCTTGGCTCACCACTTTTTATACGCCCGTCTATGACGGGACGTATTATGGTATACCCCGCGTCTGTCCGTCCGTCCGTCCGTCTGTCCGTCCGTCCGTCTGTTAATGTCGTACTCTACGTCAAATATCCTTTGACAGATTTTCTTCAAATTTTAACACAATCTTAATATTGATAAACCCTGATCCCCTTTCGTTTTTGACGGAATTCTGAATTGTCGTTCCAGAGTTATGGGACTTTGTTCGTCAAAATTTCGTGATTTCATTGAATGTCCTACTGTAGCTCAAATATCCTTCGATGGATTTTTTTCAAATTTCAACACAATCTTAATATTGATAAACCCTGATCCCCTTTCGTTTTTGACGGAATTCTGAATTGTCGTTCCAGAGTTATGGGACTTTGTTCGTCAAAATTTCGTGATTTCATTGAATGTCCTACTGTAGCTCAAATATCCTTCGATGGATTTTTTTCAAATTTCAACACAATCTTAATATTGATAAACCCTGATCCCCTTTCGTTTTTGACGGAATTCTGAATTGTCGTTCCAGAGTTATGGGACTTTGTTCGTCAAAAATTGAACAAGGTGAGCTTTTTTCTATTCCGATTGTACACTACCACTTACCCATCTACATTTCTCTTTTATTATTGGTCAAAATATCTATAACAGGTTTACTTCAACTCCATATCCTCTAAAGAAATGCATACATATACTCAAAAAAAGATATGGTATGAATGTCAAGGAGACGGCGCTCCATGCTCATGTACTTATAAAATAAACCATGTATTCAAATACAAATAAACTGAAGTAAAAAAATGATTCAAAGGGTTATTTATTACCTTACTACTTCATTGGCGAACGACGGGCGTATCATGCGCTCATGGCGCAGCTCCTCAGTTAGATGGTTGGTCAGTTGGTAGTATTGCCACGTTGTTACGACACCCAGTTGTTAACACACAGTGAAAAACAAAGGCTCTTGCTGATAACTAGGTCTAAGCATAATAACATAAGTCATTTGTTTTAAATAATACAGAATAATGTGTTATAAATTGATTTAATTTCATAACTATTTGTAAACTGAATCTATGACTTTATCAACGATAGAAATTTTGTTTACTCATGCATCCCGTTCATTGAGTAAATCAGAGAGTTTGTATTGAATTTATTCGGATGTATTTTTAAGTAAAAATTGTCACGTGTCATTGACGTCACGTCTGAACAAATATAAAAGCGGATTCGCTGTCATAAACCGAAAGTATGGTATAACTGTATTGTTCTTATTCAAATAAAAAGTTAAAAAATATTTAGTTTGTCATAAAAGTTGCAATTAAATGTATATTTTTTAACTAACAACGCTCGCCAGCTAAGTGTTGTTTTTAACACCTTATCAGTGATGAAGATCTATTGACTTTGTCACACGCTCATGCTCTGTCGTTATGAATGCAGCCGAGAATTACTTCTAATACATATTCTTTTCGTTATGTGCAACTGTTTTGTTTGTGTTCTTAATTTTTGCGACTCGAAACGACTGAGGCGTGACCATTGTTTTCAGTTCAAACATGACTTTTGGAGTGAAATATACTGGCCGTTGGCTGTTATGGACAATTGACCGTTATTCTTAAGTGTAATAAAGAGATATTTTCGTAGGGGGGGAATCTAGACTGACTGTTGTCAGCAATTGAGCTTTATTCTCAAGCGACCGTTTGGTCAGTTTTGACTGTATTTCAGTTCAGCTTCACATTCAAAATATAAGAATTTGGTAAGATTTAAAACAACAAGAACAAGAAGAGTGATGTTTAAAATCTGCTTAGAGCATGTTATTTATAGCTCACCTAAGCATGCTCATAGTGAGCTCTTGTGATCACTTGATGTAAGCCGTGCGTCATACGTTGTCATTACTTGCTTTGTTGCCACTAGAAGCCACATTTATTGTTGAATGTTCGATCTCCATGAAACTTAGTCAGAAGTTTTGTCCCAATGATATCTTGGACGAGTTCGAAAATGCTAAACTGGATTTTTGCCAAGAAGAGACTTCCTTGAAACAAAAAATAATCAAAAAGTTGAAAGTTTTGTCCCTGATTGGACTGTGCAGACGACACTTTAGGGACATATAACCCCATTTTCCCAGAGCATGGCTCATTTGTATTCCCCAGGATGGGCTGGACTGGTTTCTTGGCAACCACAAGCTGCAGCTGGAAATGAAGCAAGAACCAGACAACCAGTCATTAACTAACTACCAGCGCACAGTCTTGCTGCTGCTGCAGAAGAAACAGGTTGTCAGGGTGACCGTTGCAATAACTACGCTTATAAGAAAAGTGCACGCCTACGAGGTCATGAACAAACTACCTCAACATCTTGAATGGTAAGTTTTTTTTGTTTTTTGAAATGTTATACATGATAATTCATGTATCAATGGGTTTGGAAATAAATTAGCACGTATGTCTACCATCATAAGACAGCGTGTTAGGTATAACACCTGTCTTTTTATCTCAAAGTTCAGGATCACTTAGTGATTTAAACTCAGATTTAGCTGCAAAACTCGAGTATGGTATGAAAGTACTGAGGGTGTACATCCCACACACCATCAATTACTAACTGTGTAATGATTATATCTCAACCGACTACTCGATTACTCGGGGTGTATGGAAATTACTCGAGGTGTATGGAAAATACACCATGGGCATGAGACCGCTCTTATAAGGTCACTTTTGTAGGAGATGAGATATTTTAAATAACTTGGCACAAATGCTATTCTATATAAGATGATTAGTTGATTAGTTATACCCCCACAAACGAAGTTAAGGGGGGTATATAGGAGTGAGCCTGTCGGTCGGTCGTTCTGTTGGTCTGTATTAAGTGTCCGCTCTCTTATTCAAGTTGTTTTCATCTGATCTTCACCAAACTTGGTCAGATTTTGTATCTAGATGATGTCTATGTCAAGTACGAATATGGGTCTTGCTGGGTCAAAAACTAGGTCACGGGGTCAATTAACCGGGTCACTTAGTGCGTATTAAACATTCAGCATGGTGTCTGCTCTCTAATTCAAGAAGTTTTCATCCGAGCTTCACCACACTTGGTCAGAAGTTGTATCTATATAATGTGTAGGTTAAGTTCGAAGGTTGGCCATGTTGGGTCAAAAACTAGGTCACGGGGTCACTTAGTGCATTTTAAACATTGAGCATGGTGTCCGCTGTTTTATGTGAAGACAACATGCAAAATATTCTGTATCAATGCGGCATGTGGAGGTATTCGTCACGTCTGTGACAAAGCTCTAGTTGATTTTTAAACTTGTCCACCTGCCTCGAAGGTGTAGGCCACACTTCAAAGAAAAATGTTATCTATAAAAAAGCTTATTCAATAATTTATTATACAATAATAAGATAATGTATGACTTTTGACAACCATGAGGGCATTTTATAAGTAAAACCTGTTTCTCTACCTCAAAAGTCAGGGTCACACTTATCAGGTCAATTCTTCAACAATTGGTGTCGGTGATTACTTTCTTGCATATATCAACTCAAGGTGCTTTTCATATGACCTACTTTTTAGCTGTGTATGCTCCCTTCAGTGTGTTTGAGGGTATGCCGCTGCCACCCAATGAGCAGCTGGCGGGCGCACCGGATCATGTGACCTCAGGCCTTCACCTGAATGAGGCCGATCTTGATGCAGTTGCTGCTTGCTTGGATGACATTACCAAAGTGTACACGCTGGCTCCAACCCTGATTGTAAGTTGGACCTGAGTAATTTTCTAGTTTGTTTGCTAGTTTTCAAAATGCACTGTTAAGTTGGATGTTATCATGTATTGAAAATCATTTAAGATCTTTGTTGTATTTGGCGTATGTGCTCATGTATGTAACTTGATTAAGTTAAAAAGATTCTGGAAGGATACACTTAATGTTTTAGTGTTGTTGTTTTTTCTCGATTGTGTACATTTTAACTTGTTTAAGTGTTGGTTAAACATTGGCCATAAAGATCTTACTTTTGTGGTGGGAGTTTGTGTGGTAAGAAACTTTAGAATATCAGTTTTTTGTTCTCATTATGGAACTTCAGGAAAGTTTTATTATTCATATTGGAAAGGTTTCAGGGCTTGACACTAACTTTTTTTACCTACTGACCCAAAAGACTACCAGCTTTCAGAAATTACTGGTCCTCCAAGATTTCAAGTGGTCTGACAATTTCAATGTTATTTTACCCAAAGTTCAACTTACTTTCCGGACTAATCACAATGTATTGCGCATTTATAAAAAAAAAAAATATACTATCTACTAAACTATATCTTATCCTTTTCATATTTTTACCTTACTTCAAGCTTCTCTTCATTAGTTTTAGGTTTTTTAGACGGCGGTTCTTTAAGGTTTTTTAGGCAGAAGTTCAACCACCCGCCGAATGAAATTCCACATCGCGAAAACTTGTAATCTTGAAAATACGCACTTTTACATGTACTCTCCGGCAATATCAAAACATTATTTGGCGCCCTCCAGTGTAATTCACACGGTAAACAAAGTATATTCTGATGGCACTAAGATCGATAAAATGCTGATTATTGCTGCTTTTTCAGAATAATAAATACCATTTTGTTCATTTCTCAATCCGAACGCTTCGAATTTTATGTTAATTTGTGTATAGACCACGGGGAAGTCCGGAGACATTTGCAGATCGCAAATTAATTTTTTGATCCGACAACAGGGTTTTGTCATCTGGGCATCTTTTATGCCGGTCTCGAGCCGGCCCATAAAATAATGATAAAATTACCAGTTTATTATGAACATAAAAAGTGTTTTTATTGATGAAAATGGCTTTCCACCAGTATTTCACAATAAATAAACTGGTTAAGATTTTTCACTGGTCCAACGGATCAACCAAATTTCTAGTTTCACTGGTCCTCCCTATTTTTTACTGACCCTGGGTCAACGGACCAATGTAAGTGTCGAGCCCTGGGTTTGTTCAAGTGGCATAATTGCTGTTATCAAATGCCATATTTTAATGTCATAAATACGTTACCTGCTATCTATTAGCTTACTCCTTTCCAAGGGGATTAACTCATCCGAAAATTAACAAAGCTGGGAACCGGCCACCTCCATACTGCGATTATAATAGATAGCAGGTAAGTATTTAATAATTTAAATTAATTTTGTTTTAGGCCCAGCCTGATCGCACCCTGCCTGGCAAGAAGATGGTGGAAGTAAAACCCAGTCACGATGATCCCTACCCCACATTCTACCATCTAGCTAACGCTTGGTGAGTGGATCAGAACAATAGGGCAGACTTTGTTTTTCATAGCGCTCGAACTTCTCAAAATGTTGTATCCATTTTGTACATGTTTAACTTTAGGTCATTTATGTTAAAATCAGAAGTTGGAAAACCAGCTGGGCCAAGTAATTTCTGGGGATTGGTCGTTAAAATATGTAAAAGGTAATTCAATCCCAACCACCGTTTCAGGTAGGTCAGTTGTACAGCTGTGAGTTACTGATATGTTGAGAATAACAGGTTACTTCCTGATCTTTTTGTAATATATCAGGCGAGGCCTCGAATAATATATCGGTGAGGCTTGCCAAGCCGTTATTTTTTTCGTGCTGAGCCTTATATATTACAAATAGATCAGACAGTAACCTGTTTTTCTGTTAATCATTCCTCTGCGTCCCTGATTTTAAAGAAATAATGAAAAAATCGCTAAAACGCATTTTTAGCGGGAAAGAATATGATTTTTGTCGTTTGACGTGTTAATAATGACTTCATGAGCACTTGCGTTTAATATTTGTAAAACGTGTTTTTTGCTGTTTGTGTTGTATTTTGTGTTTCAAATATATTACATCTTGGTATCAAATTGTTTGTTTAATTGTCCCCTACCGGTGAAACCAAAGGGGACTTATGGTTTGCGCTCTGTCTGTCAGTCTGTCACATTTTTCTGGATCCTGCGATAACTTAATTTTTTTCATGAAACTTGAAACATGGATAGATGGCGATATTGGGATTATGCATGTCATTTCATTTTGTTCTTACGTCAAGAATTCTGGTTGCTATGGCAACAAATATATATATATATATATATATATATATATATATATAAAACAAAATCTGACAATGGTGGAGTTTCACCAGAAGGGGACCATATTGCTTGGCAAACTCTTGTTGAATCTGATTCGATTTTACTAAAAATGATTACTTTATAGTTGATTACGAGTAATATGACCTACCTCCTATCATCGACTGATATAAGAACTTCCTGTAAACTGATATAAAAAATATATCATACAGCATTATATCAGGCAGGTATTAATGCGGTGGTATGATAAAAGTACATGCCCTTGCAGAGTGAAATGTGAAAGGTTTACTCACCACCATTATATGACTGAAATACATTGGAGGTTTGTTCTGGGACTATGTTTGTAAAGTGTCATCACAGATTTGCCGTTTTCGGCTAAATGAACAACAGTATATTATAATAACCTTTGTTCACTTCATTCGCCTGCTGGAGTCGTAATGCTTCTCTTCAGCCAATTTGTGTGTACAAACCCTGTTTGGTGCCTTCGCAGTCTCCTGCTGACCAACATTACATGGAAAAATGGGGCATAATACATGTGTGTAAAGTGTCCCATATTTTAGTCTGATTACAGTCCCTAAAGGCTTTTATCCTACAGCTAAATGATATTATAGAACAAATGCGACTCATAATGAAAAGATAAGGTTTTCTCCACGGTTATTTTTAGATAAGGTTTATTCCACAGTTATTTTTAGAACATAGGGACTACTTTTTTGGCCTTTCACCCCTGATTGCGTCATTCAGGTCATTGGGTACGCAGTCGTTGGACGAGTTAACAAGTGTGTGTGTTTACGATGGATTATTAAGAGGGTAATACACGGCTAAGCCGGGCCGAGCAGTGATAATCGGCCCGCAGGAAGCATAACGGCCCGAGGGCTTTAGCGACCTGGGGCGGATTATCACTGCCCGGCCCGGCTGAGCCGGGTATTTAATGTCTATAATATATATCTTACTTTGATACTACATTATAGATGGCACAGGTTTTGAGTCATACAATCATACTGTTTTGGTCCTTCACTAAAATTTATGAAGAACCAGCTTTCCGTACTTATATTTTCATTGAATTGATTACGCAATTTATGACGTATCTCATGTGACGTAATTTAAATGACAAAACAAGCTAGACGCTTTGGATTTAACGACAACAACAATTCGGACTTGGATGGTTTTTATTATTAATATTTAATAGTTAAATATTTTTTAAGCATCGAACGATTAGTGTGTGTGTTTAGGATGGATTATGAATGTGAATAACAATGTAGGGATATAAAACTGGAATGAAACTGGTGAGACTGCATTTTCAATTTCGTTAAAATGTCGAATTTACTCGAATTATGGAATAACGCGATGTTTTGTTGAACAATTGATGGATTAAATTTAAGAAAGTATCAGTGAATTGTTCTTTAACCGTTCGAAGGAAATCAATGTTGAGTTAAAAGGGTAATTTCTTTGATGAATAAGTCGTTCCTTTGTCAGTCGATCAAAGAATGTCTTTTCACAAAGAATTGCCTGCTTGCATCCAGTGCGTTAAAATGGAAAAGATGGATGGCAATGAAGAAATGTGTCCAAAATTTTAACTCGTCATGGAAGCAATACTTTACGAAAATAAACATGGTTAGAAGATCTACACAACTTCACGTAGGTTTCTACACATTTTGTTAATTTCAAAATGGCAGCCATTTTTGTTTTCGGTATTTTACAGTGATGAAACCAGAATTGTAGTTTGAACACAACCGTCTGTGTTCTACTTGAATGTGTAATATTTGGAACGCTGATTAAATTTGAATCAAGGCGTATAGCGATATTTTGTCTCGTTACTCTTCTTTTGCCTGGAATTCTTAAGGACTATTTCGAGTTCTGTAAACGGAAAGATCACAATTAATATTACTACGCAATGTTAGATTCAGTAAATTTAATGTGTTTTTATGCTTATATATTATCAATTTAAGACAACTATTTTAATTGCATCAGGAATAAATTAAAAAATATATTGTAGGATAAATAGAGTACTATATTAGTGTGATTGTGTACTTAAATTTATCCCACTCGTCTCAGAAAGGCTTACAAGGCTCGGCAAGCCTCGCCATGTAAACCTTTCTTCACTTGTAGGATAAACTTAAGTACGCAATCACACTAACATAGTATTCTCTATATTTCACTGCAGTCGTCTTCTGGAGTCCCTCTGTGTGGTGACCTCCTCTCCAGCCATGTCGTGTGTACCGACCGTTTTTGGTGCGGCGCGCAGTCTCCTGCTGCGGATGATCGGCTCCCAGCATGGCCTGGCCTACCTTGCCTCCAGGTCAGAGGTCACCAACAAGATCGTACAGGCCCTTATGCAGATCACTGTGAGTAAATGTGGCTTCGTGCTTTTTGACGAATTGTGTTTGTTTAACCCTTTACCACTTAGAGACATATTTTGACTCATTTATAGTAATACTTGAGGCCTCATCAGATTCTCTGACTGGCTGGATTTTCTCTAATTTTGTTTGTCATGACCAGTTCTTAAGCAGACTTCAATAGCAGACGCAGCAAATTCTATTATCATGCCTTTCCCCAGGCACTTTAATCCTTTACCACTTAGATACCTATTTTTATGCATTTGTAGTCCCTTAGAAAGGTAAATTTAATTAAAGACCTTTCTTAATAGATTCAAGCTTTAAAGGCTTCATTTCCAACCCTTAGATACTGATGAGCAGCAAACAGCATAAAACCTGAACAGACTGCGAGTTACTCGCAGGATGTTCTGGTTTTATGCTTTTTGCACATAGCCTTATTCACTTTGCTTCTGAGTGGGAAAGAGTTAAATTTAAACCCTTTTAGGTTTGACCTATTCAATGCAGCAAAAGCCTGAAACTTATTGAAACTCTCTCGAGTTAATAACCTGGGTATTACCAGTATTATGTACCTTTTGGGGAAATCTAAAGGACACTCCAGCAGTGGGGATTGAACTGGTTACCTCCTGCTTGCTAGGTAGACACTGTACTTACTACCCCTCCGCAACTTTGACTAATTTAGTTCTCTGCCCCTTTAAGACTACGAAAATTCTCAATCTCAAAAATATTGATGAAAAAGAATGCTGTATATGAACCTTGATTCCCATTTATGTAATTATTATCCCCAGCCATAGGCGGAGGGATATTGTTTTGGCGTTGTCCATCTTTCCGTCTGTCCGTCCGGAGCCATATCTTGGAAGTGCTTTGACGGATTTCATTGAAACTTGGTATCAGTATATATATGGATAAGAGGATGATGCACGCCAAATGGCATTGTACACCATCTGTTAATAACGCAGTTATGGCCCTATCTTGAAAAAATGCTTTTTTAAGTGTCCAATATAACATTTTGTGTCCAGAAGCATATTGGCCGGGAATATCAATTCAACGAATTTGCTTGTTGAACTACAAGTTTAAAATTAAGCTATATTAAGCTTTTCAATTTTCATGTTTGTAAACCCGTTGTTTGTTTACTTCTTTTTGCAATTTAGCCAATGGCTCCTAATTTGACGGTAAATCGTAATTTTTTCCCAAAGATGTTGCTTCATTTTTTAAAATAAAACCCATCAACATTGTTATCACTAGGTTAGTGTTTTTTTTACAGCTTCTATTTGGATTACATTTTGTGCTAGAAGGGCTGTGTCTGCTTACAAATATGCTCCACTAGCCTAAGTTTGGCGGACAAACAAATAGTGTAGAAAGTAAAAAGATAAGCTTGCGATAGAAAAACAGCCTTCTGATACCTCTTGTAACTTTGAACCTCCTTAAAATTTTCAGATGGCAAAGTTTACTTAAGTTTAATAAGAATTAATTACCACATTGTTTAGAATGTGTGTTTTATTCTGTTGAAATTCTGCTGACCATTTCATTCTACAGGATTCAGAGGAGATATCCGATGAGAATGTGGCACAGCAGTTGGGTATAGAGTTGATATACCATCTACAGACCCTTCATCTTGTGGACAGACTGAGGGCCTATCATAGGCTGCCTGGTAACATGACACAGTCATTATTCCAGATTTTTTTCCTTCTTTATAAAGTACCGGAAAACGGCACTTTCCCATTGAAGAAAAAACTACAAATTTCTAGATTTCTGTTAAAAAATTCCCAATTGAAGGTTTCTAAAAAAAAAAGAAAAAACAGAATAAAATGCAAATTTTAGTTAGTTTCCCTATGCAGCACCCAAGTATATATAATATTGACAACTTGACAACATTTCATTATCAATTTGAAAGTATTTGAGAGCAAAATAATCAAATACACCAATTTTCAAACATGAAGACTTTACGACGTGAATTTTCCCAATTTCAGTTTTTTTTGCGCTTAATATTCCCAATTGGGCTGGCGCCAGTACTTTTCCCGATTGGGCAAATAAATCACTGTATCCTATAATCAACTTAGACCCCTAAGTAATCACCTTTAATAGTGGTGTACCGGAATAGTTGAATTGACAGTGTTTGCAGTCATAGAAAGTGTTTAATATTTGCAATTTTTGTGGAAAATTACAACAGGTCTTGATAGAAGTTGCTGCGAAATTGTACAATGATGCGATATACAGTAGGCATGATGCAGTCACACTTCATGAGGGTGTAGTTCACAACCTGACGGATTGAAGGAACGTGGCGGGTGATATAGCTGACCTTTCCACTGCCTTGTCTCATATTGCTTTGTGTTTCTGTTTTTCAGAGAAGAACTTGACAGAGGACCAGATGCCTGTTGGCATCCTGCACATGCTGTTCACGATGACATTCACACCAATAGGTCACTCGGCCGTTGTACAGACGCTGGCCTATGAGGACAATGTCACCTGCCTGCTGCCATTCGTCAAGATGTCAGGTGCATATTTACATTTTATATAACGCTGTTTGAACTCTTGCTTGCTTTGGTTTTCGTTGCATCAAAGGTAAGTCTGCCCCTTTCTGTGGGGTATTCCACTCTTGAGTATTGATCCACCAGAAAATATCTGATAAAACAGCAAAGGATTTGACTAGTCCTTTCAATTTCATTTATGATGCTGAGCACATTTTTGTTTGCACTGTCTATTGTCTACTTAAGGCAAGGATCTACGAAGGTCGGTGTGCGCAGGCTACACCTCCGAGCTCCTCAACATCGTGGTTCACTACTCAGACAGTGTGGAATTCCTCAAGAAACATGGAGAAGAGTTACTGGCCTTTGGAGAGCAAGGTGGTATGTAACCTCAATGAAATAAAAAGGGCTTGTGCTTACATTCGCAATATTGCCCAATGGCTACAAATAATAACATTTGGCTCAATGAATTTACATTAGCTACAAGGTTTTCTTCATAATTACCAATCAAATATTTAAAATAATAAGAATTCAGATGACAAGTTGAATTCGGCTCCAGAAAATTCTGACCCAGCAAGAGCAGTTATTAATCTCTAAAGTTAGTGCCTTTTTTACCAAAGTATAAGTAAGAATCATGCCAAGATTTGTTCTCATTGAATACATACAAGTAACAGATTTGAATGAAACCATACATTCATAAATACCTTTTGAATAACCAAACATTTTTGCTGTTCAGCTGTTCAGCTATAACCAAATATTTTATTTTTAAAAAGTATGTATTATACATGATTATATCACCTACATTGCTATCAACCATCAGAGTTCTCCAACAAGCTCTCTCGACTGAAGGAATGGCTCCTGCCTCTGAAAGCTATAAGGCAGTTCTCACACGAAGGTCTGTCGGCCATTGTTGAGCAACTCATGGCGTATAAAGATGACATATTGAAGTTGCCCCGTGGTCTCATCACTGTCCTACGGGTCCTGAGACATCTGTGTATTGCTCCAACGGAGGATTTCCCGGAGGGTGGGTAATATTCAGTCTGGGACATTTAGTTTAAACTAGAACCAGTACTTGGTGTATATGAGGGAGATCTAAAGAACGCTCCCTTAATGGGGATCAAACCCATGACCTGGGGTCGTATTCCAGAAACATCTTAAGTCATTTCTTGTATATTTTCACTTAAGTTTAAAATTACAATATTTTGTATTTCTTTACTAAATAAAAAAATGCATGTTTTTTTGGTATTCCTCAAGTAACATTGACATAATGATGTTATTTTGACGCAATTTTAGATGCCTAACTATTGCAGTATGAAATGAAACACTTAAGAAAAATTCCCACTTTAAGGATAAAAATAAAATTTAACTTAAGATGCTTCTGGAATACCACCCCTGATTGTCTAGAACGTTTAGGGCAACAAAAGACATGTAAAGCATTTTCTGGGTTATAATTTTATTTTAGCCCAGAAGTATTACTTTACTCATTTTGTTATCTTAAGATATTTATGTTTAATACCAAAAATAAAAGTTTAAAACAATTCGAATTTTATGATAGGGCTTTTACTAGATTTGAAAGAGAATTTTGAATTCTATAATACAAAATTTAAATTTCAAACCTTTCACCGTGAGTTTCTGTAGCTAATGGTTGTAATATTGGTTGCTATGGTTACAGATAGGCCAGAAGAGATGAAGTACAAGTGTGTCCTAGTTGATCTGTACAGTGCAGACTGCCTGCCTGTCTTTGTGACTATCCTCCAGGTAATGTGAAATGTCAGTCAGACCAAAACGTATTTTGTTTCAAATTTTTTAAGGCCAATTGTTTTATTGTATGCTTTTATGTTTCATAATCCCAGGCTACACAATTAAATAAATTCTGATTCTCAGTTTTGTTCAAAACACCATATCCACTACGCCACAGCAACCCTTTACTTTTACTGATTAGATACGTATTTTGACGCATTTGTAGTCCTTTAGAAAGTTAGATTTAATTAAAGACATTTCTTACTAGTTTCAGGTTTGAAATCTTCATTTTCAACCCTTAGATACTGATGAGCAGCAAACAGTATAAAACCTGAACAGACTGCGAGTTTCTCGCAGGCTATTATGGTATTATACTGTTTGCACATAGTTATTTTCACTTTGCTTCTGAGTGGGAAACGGTTTTGAACCTTTTTGCCCAGAAACTTGAATTTGGATAGACGTATTGCAGTGATATTTTGTGTATAGGCAGCTAATAAGCAGACATAGCATGGGCGTTTTTTGGCAGAAGTTGGATCAAGATGGCTTTGTGCAAACAGCTTAAAACCAGACCAGCCTGCCAGTAACTCACTGTCTGTTCAGGTTTTATGCTGTTTGCTACTCATCAGTATCTACGGGTTGGAAATGAAGCCTTTTAAACTTGAATCTAATAAGAAAGGTCTTTAATTAAATTTAACTTTCTAAGGGACTACAAACGCGTCAAAATACTATCTGATTGGTAGAGGGTGAAAGTAAAGAAATAATGTAAACATTGAAAACCTGGGCCTAATATGTATCCATCTTTCTGGTACAATTATATACAGAAACTGAGTGAGCTGATGTTGCGACCCTGGCAGAAGGGACTGCCAAAGAGCAGTGAGACATTCTCTCTGTACATCTACATCATCAAACCGTGTATGGAGATTGTCAAGGCCATCACCCAGTACTTGATCATGGCTAGGGGAACGGAGGTAGGCACAAAGTGTAGTTGGGAATTCCAAGTATGTATTAGTAGCACCTATATTTACCATTCTGTTGTTTGAACTACATGTATGTAACTGCTAGCCTCACATTTCAGGGGTCATATTCCAGAAGCATCTTAAGTTAAATTTTATTCTTATCCTTAAATTGGGAAATTTTCTTAAGTGTTTCATTTCATATTGCAATAGATTGGCATTAAGATATACATTTAAATAACATCATTATGCCAATGTTATTTTAGGAATACCAAACAAACATGTGTTTCCTTATTTAGTAAAGAAATACAAAACATTGTAATTTTGAACTTAAGTGAAATTATTTAAGAAATGACTTAAGATGTTTCTGGAATACCACCCCAGGGCTAGCGGAATTAAATGTGGGTTAATTAAGAGTGTTATGTTTATGGTATTTACATAATTCATGCTAGTTGATAAAAACTTTAAATGGGAACTTTGATGTTCATTAATGAAATAGACATAGATAGTTATCTGGTTTTCATAATATATATATATTTCAAGTTATATTAAGAAATTCTAAGTTGCATATTAGAGAGACCCTTAACTATTTCTTTTGGTTTTCAGTTTCGTGACTTGACGGCCCTCCCAACGCTGTTTGAGTTGCACACAGTCCTCTGTTCTGTGCCCACTTCCAGTGTCTTCAGTCTGGAAATCAACACTGTAACAGCCCTTACCTTTCATCATAGTTTTATAAATACAACAGCAAATATTGTAATTTTTTGTTAGAGAAGTTAAACCTTTATGGATTTGAATGCATTAAGAATTGCACTTGTCTGGCCGTCTGTTAGTCCCAAAGCCTGTGTTTTGAACAACTTTTAACTCCTGGGTAGCCACTGACCTCAGAGGTCAAGGTACAACTTAGAGGTCAAAGGGCTATAAAACAGCTTGTTTAGGCTGTTACTGCGTCATTTATGCAGTTTAAACCCTTTCCCACTCAGAGGACACCTGTCTTTGAACCCTTTCCCACTCAGAGGACACCTGTCTTTGAACCCTTTCCCACTCAGAGGACACCTGTCTTTGAACCCTTTCCCACTCAGAAGCAAAGTGAAAATGGCTATGTGCAAACAGCATAAAACCAGAACACACTGCGAGTAACTCGCAGTCTGTTCAGGTTTTATGCTGTTTGCTGCTTATCAGTATCTAAGGGTTGGAAATGAAGCCTTTAACACTTAAATCCAGTAAGAAAGGTCTGTAATTAAATTTAACATTCTGAGGGACTACAAATGCGTCAAAATACGTATCTAGGTGGTAATGGTATAAGATGCCTTACCACAAATGATAACCATAATGAAACTGAGTGTTTAGTATATCACCAGGCCTATTACCTCACTGAGTGTTTAGTATATCACCAGGCCTATTACCTCTTAGGTCAATGCCATACTAAGAGGCAAAATTCAAATTTGGCCATAAAAGGCTTTTTTTGTAAACATAAGTGGATCATTTGTGCCCAACGGACACATGTCTTGTTAAATTATGTTTGTGGTAGTTGTTTATTGTTCCTAGGTTGTGTAAATATTACACTGAGGGATGCAAATCTGACTCTTGCTTTTTATGTCCCCCACTATAGTAGTAGGGGACATATTGTTTTTGCCCTGTTTGTTGGTCTGTTGCTTGGTTGGTCTGTTGGATTGCGCCAACTTTAACATTTGCAATAACTTTTGCAATATTGAAGATAGCAACTTGATATTTGGCATGCATATGTATCTCATGGAGCTGCACATTTTTAGTGGTGAAAGGTCAAGGTCATCCTTCAAGGTCAAAGGTCAAATATATGGGTCAAAATCGCTCATTTAATGTACACTTTTGCAATATTTCAATATTCAATATAGCAACTTGATATTTGGCATGCATGTGTATCTCATGGAGCTGCACATTTTGAGTGGTGAAAGGTCAAGGTCATCCTTCAAGGTCAGAGGTCAAATATATGTGGCCAAAACCGCTCATTTGATGAGTACTTTTGCAATATTGAAGATAGCAACTTGATATTTGGCATGCATGTGTTTCTCATGGTGCTGCACATTTTGAGTGGTGAACGGTCAAGGTCATCCTTCAAGGTCAAATATATTGGTCAAAATTGCTCATGTAATGTCACTTCTGCAATATTGAAGCTAGCAATTTTATATTTGACATGCACGTGTATCTTATGGAGCTGCACATTTTGAGTGGTGAAGGGTCAAGGTCAAGGTCATCCTTCAAGGTCAAACGTCATATACGGGGACAAGGTGTTTCACAAACACATCTTGTTCAGTAATATTATGTGTATAATTTTCACAAATAATTTGTTTAAACTGATTTAACTGGTCTATAGATTTAAAATTGATGATGCAGGTATATTCAAAAATGAAAGAATTTAATAATTCTTTTAATACCTGACGTCATATAAAAATGATGACAACAATTATCATGATGTTGATGCTGATGTTTTTTCAGATGATGATGATGCTTGAAATAATGAATAAAGTGACTTAATGATAAAATTGCTGATTATGACATTCCTGAGGAACATTTCAAATAAAATGATTATTAAGATGATGGTAATTTTCTATCGTGGTGCTGATACCGCAGATATTGATAGTATTGCTGGTATGTGCTGTTTTTTGGGAAAACAGGGCTTAATGCATGTGTGTAAAATGTCGCCCCGGACTAGCCTTTGCAGTCTGTATGAGCTGTTCTTTGGAAAAACAGGAATTAATGCATGTGTGTAAAATGTCATCCCAGACTAGCCTTTGCCGTCTGCATGAGCTGTTCTTTAGAAAAACAGGGCCTAATGCATGTGTGTAAAATGTTGTCCCGGACTAGCCTTTGCCGTCTGAACAGCCTAATCAGGGACCACAGTTTCCATTTAAACTAGACTTTTAAAAATAGTGTCTTCCAAAAAAAACTACATACAAGCGGAAAGTGTCTTTTTGGGTTAGCCTGTGTGGACCCCACAAGTTAATCTGGAATGACCGTTTACACACATGCATTAAGCCCCATTTTCCAAGGCACATGTTTATGATGTGTTGTTTTTCCTTACAGATTCAGAGGGATATCATTGACACAATAGCAGCATACACACAACCCCTGTCACAGCCGAATGCAGACAAAGACAGTATGTTGAATACACTGTGGCATTCAATAGTGAAAATGTGTGGTTAAAATATTTATATATACATTCATTATGAGAAATAACTTATATGGTACATGGCTTTAGCTAACATGGAAGTAATTCAACAGATTGTGCAAATTATAATTTTTCAATAATTTCTTTCACAGATTCAAAAGAGTTACTACAGGGATGGAATTAATTATAATGATGTAGACTCATGCTGAAAATAATTCAATTTTGGAGTAACGGACAGACACACGCATGGACAGACGAAGCGGCATCTATATGCTCCCCTTAAAAAAATGTGGGGGGAGCATAAAAAAGCATACATGATCTACGTCATGTAGCAGTCTGAACGGCTAAGTGGATTAACCCTTTACAACTTAGATACATATTTTGATACATGTGTACTCCCTCAGAAAGTTATATTTTATTAAAGACCTTTAATAAGTTACTCGCAGTCTGTTCAGGTTTTATGCTGTTTGCTGCTCATCAGTATCTAAGTTTTGGAAATAAAGCCTTAACAACTTGAATCTAGTAAGAAAAGTCTTTAATTAAATGTAACTTTCTAAGGGATTACAAATGCGTCAAAAAACGTATCTAAGTGGTGAAGGGTTTAATTGATTTCAGAGATAAGTGAGAGTCTGTGGACTCTGGCTGTACGAGACCTGCTCAAGTTCACTATGAAGTCTCCGTACACATACCTCAGTGGACTGCAAATACTCTCAGAGTTACTGCCCTTGCCACTGCCTCTTCAAACTAAGGAGGTTTGTACATACTCAAGTACTTACTTTCGTGCGTGTTTTCTTTCTTTTGCAACTTTAAAGTTGCAGGTATCATTACTGTTTTGCCTTAAAGGATTTTTTTAATTGAAACAAAATATAAGCATTCTGAGAAATATGTTAATCGGTTTCCTGCCATAAGAAATGAAATTAAGCCTGGTTCTGTGAAAATGGGTGTAAATGCATGTGTGAAAGTGTCATTCAAAATTAGTCTGTGCAGTCCAAAAGAAAGTCTTTTCCAAACAAAAATAGTCGTACTTGATAAGCCTGTGCAGACTGCACGGTCTCATCTGGGACAACACTTTACGCACATGCCATAAGCCCTATTTCCCCAGAGCGTGGCAAAAATGATTCTCTTTTTCAGCCACTGACCCAGTCTGAGGAGCAGCTGGCCATCAACACTCGCAAGCTGTGGAGCGCCCACTTGCTGCCCCTACACACAGCCCTTCACGGGATCATCCGCTCCCTGGCCATCACGGCCTGCCAGCCCCTCCAGCAGATCCTTCGCAAGATATGCCTGCAGATGTCTGACCTGGCTGCACCCACCGCCACCATGATCACACAGTACTGGACCGATATTTTTTTTAATCAATGGGTCTTGTAAAAAGACACTAAATCAGGAGGGTCGTTGTTGAATAGAGATGATGAATAATTATTCATAGACTTTTGGTATTACTCTATGGGAAAGATCTGAGTAAAATTTAAGACACAGCTTATAATCGGAAATTCTTTTTATGCCCCCGGATCGAAAGATCGAGGGTATATTGTTTTTGGCCTGTCTGTCTGTCTGTCATTGTGTCAGTCAGTCATTGTATGTGTGTGTCACAAACTTTAACCTTGGTTAAAGTTTGATAACTTTTGCATTATTGAAGATAGCAACTTCATATTGGCATGCATGTGTATCTCACGGAGCTGCAATTTTTGAGTGGTGAAAAGTCAAGGTCAAGGTCATATTTCAAGGTCAAAGGTCAAATATCATTGTATTTTTCTTTCCTAAAACTTTAACCTTCGTTAAAGTTTGGTCATAACTTTTTTAATATTGAAGATAGCAACTTGATATTTGGCATGCATGTGTATCTCATGGAGCTGCACGTTTTGAGTGGTGAAAGGTCAAGGTCATCCTTCAAGGTCAAAGGTCAAATTTATGGCTTCAAAGCGGCGCAATAGGGGTCATTGTGTTTCTGACAAACACATCTCTTGTTGCATATTAATCTACCGCTGAAGAACAAACAAAAGAATGCACTTTGCGGTGTTGCATTCTGTCTGTAACGCTTTTCTGTCTGCTCTACATCTCCTATACACTTTGAGGAATTTTAATTAAAATTGCCTTAAATGTTTAGACCATGGAGATGATGTGCAGAAAGCATAAACTAAGGTCGTTATATGTAAAGGTCATGGTCATTTTTCCAGCTCAAAATGTTTAGCGCTCATTTTTGTCTCTTCTACTTACCTGTTACACTTTAATGGAGCATTTTTGCTACAATGTTTTGGTCACTAATAAGATATATAAAACAAGTCGAAAGTCAAGATGCAGCATGGCATTCAACACCAAATATAATAATAACATTCTTTTTTAAGAACACTATAGGTTAATAATGATTTTTAGCTTGTATATAAATATATGCACATTCTGTGATATTCATTCTTTAGACATTCTTTATTCGTAAGTCTAAGAATGGGTAGGTGAATACGGGCCCTTATCTGTGTGCAGGTGTGCCCTGGACCTGCTGCTGGAGCACATAGAGGCGGTGGAGACTCGAGCCCGAGAGGCGCCGGACTCTGATGAGCTCAAGCTTGCCATGGCAACAAGGGGTCGCTTCCTCAACCTGCTCTCCAACCTCATCTCCCAGCCCGCCATCAAGTGCACCATGCTCAGGATCATTGGGTAGGCATGATATTTGCTCTCTGCTTTTATGGAATTTCTTTTTGTCCCCCACCGGTGAAACCGGTTGGGACTTGTGCTTTGCACTCCGTCTGTCTCTCAGTCACTCTGTCAGTCAGTCTGTCTGTCACACTTTTCTTGATCCTGCAATAGCTTTAAAAGTTCTTCATATTTTTTCATGAAACTTAAACATGGATAGATGGCAATATGGAGATTATGCATGTCATTTCATTTTGTATCTACGTCAAGAATTTTGGTTGCTATGGTAACAAATAAAAAAATAAAAATTTACTGACAATGGTGGAGTTTCACCGTTAGGGGACCATATTGCTTGGCAATCTCTTTAAAGGTGGTCTCCTTTTAAGGAAAATCCAATCTAGGTTGAGAGTGTTGTCCCTGATTAGCCTGTGCAGACTACATAGGCTTATCTAGGATGACACTTTTCGCACATGCATTAAACCCAGTTTACCTAGATAGAAACTCTACTGATGCAGCATGGCATCTAGCTACATGTATTAAACTGTCTGTTTGCTCTTCCATTGTTTTTCCGTCTTTAAGTTAACTTATTTGCCATTACACATTGTAAGTCCAATAAAACGCGCTCCGTTATAAGGCGAAATCCAATTTAACTTGGGTTGGCCATGACTCCATTTTTTCTCCAACCTTCCATTTTGGCTTGAGCAATTTCTTGAAATTCAAATATTGCGGCACCCATTGCATAATTGCTCAATAATAATTGATTAGAGACTATCCATTACTGGGGCGTTGGACAGTTTAAGTGTGATTTTTAGCTCATCTATTTTTTGAAAAAAAAATATGAGCTATTGTCATCACCTTGGCGTCGGCGTACGGTTAAGTTTTGCGTTTAGGTCCACTTTTCTCATAAAGTATCAATGCTATTGCATTCAAACTTGGTACACTTACTTACCATCATGAGGGGACTGGGCAGGCAAAGTTAGATAACTCTGGCGTGCATTTTGACAGAATTATGTGCCCTTTTTATACTTTGAAAATTTTGGTTAAGTTTTGTGTTTAGGTCCACTTTATTCCTTAAGTATCAAAGCTATTGCTTGCATACTTGCAACACTTATTAACTCTCATAAGGGGACTGTGCAGGCAAAGTTATGTAACTCTGACTGGCATTTTGAAAGAATTTTGTGCCCTTTTTATACTTAGAAAATTTAAAATTTGGTTAAGTTTTGTGTTTAGGTCTACTTTATTCCTAAAGTATCAAAGCTATTGCTTTCATAATTGCAACACTTACTAACTATCTTAAGGGGACTGTGCAGGCAAAGTTATGTTACTCTGACTGGCATTTTGACGGAATTATGGGCCCTTTATACTTAGAAAATTGAAAATTTGGTTAAGTTTTGTGTTTTGGTCCACTTAACCCCTAAAGTATCATAGATATTGCTTTCATACTTGGAACACTCGCAAACTATCATAAGGGGACAGTAAAGGACAAGTTGCATAACTCTGGTTGTCATTTTTACGGAATTATGGCCCTTTTTTGACTTAGTGACTTTGAATATATGGTTACATTTTGTGTTTAGATCCACTTAACTTCTAAAGTATCAAGGCTTTTGCTTTCAAACTTCAAATACTTTCATGCTATCATGGGGGTACTGTACCTGGCAAGTTGAATTTTACCTTGACCTTTATTAAATTTTGCTAAAATTGCCATAACTTCTTTATTTATGATTAGATTTGATTGATACTTTGACAAAACAACTCTTACCTGACATACCACAATAGACTCCACCCAAACCATCCCCCATGCCCCCCCCCCCCCCAAAAAAAATTTTTTTTTTTTTTATAAAGATCATAATTAATGACCACCACACCCTTACACTGTACCCAACCCCCACCCCCAATTTTTTTTTTTAAACATGGTTAAAAAACACAAATATTTATTTTTATTATTTATTTTTTTAATTACCGTCCAACCGTCCAACCATCCCACCCAAGAATCACCCCCCCCCCCAATTTTTTAATTTTTTTTCCATTTTTTTGGCATTTTCGGAAGATAATGTGATAAATGACCACACCCCCACACTATACACCCCTCTCCACTCCACCCCTCCCTCCTTTGTGATTGAAATTGAGATAGGTCCCTTCACCTTTAAAAAGAAAAATAGATGAGCGGTCTGCACCCGCAAGGCGGTGCTCTTGTTTATCGTTTGAGGCAAATAAAGGTGTGAAAGTAGGATGTGTTTATAAGTGTTTCACGCTTTTTTGCTGTTACTATGTATGTGGTATCGATCTTGAAAACATTTATCATCATGACTGGCCGGAATAATTTTTTGAAATTGATGTTGTAAATATATTGAATTGTCGGATATATATGCACATAGAAAAGCATATATAACATACAGTTATTGATACGGTCAAGTTTGCATGTATTGGGGAATGAAAACACATCTTGGTAAAACATTTATGAGTAAATGAGATCAGAAAGTTTACAGCGAGTCTGTTTATAATGCTGTCTTTGGGCTTGGACCCTGTTATATTAGAGTTACAGTGTATGTATAACATAAATAATGCTTTTAGGAGACTTTCAATTGGTCTTTCTCAAATTCATATGGCCAAGAATACACTTGATCCACAAATTCTTCAAAATGTCAAGATATATGGATCGTTCACAAATTTCAGAGAACATTTCTAATGAGCATATAACTTACCGAAATATAGAAAACAACATATTGAATAATCATAACCATTTGATTATATGTGATCCTATAGTTTTTAAGTGTGAGATAGCTTTTGACACCTAAAGATTAATCAATAATAGTCATTTTTTTCATACCAAGTGTCCAAAAAAGGAAATATAGCCCCGTCACACCGGACTGGCTTCCTTTTACGGCGACCTAAGACTGTGGTTCTGGAAATTTCTGATTGTCTTAGTAAGCGAATGACTTTTTCAGTAAAAATGCTGTTTTTCGACTATCCGTCACACCAGCATGCTGGTTTATGGCGTTCTACGCGTCCTCACCGCGTCCTTAAAACGTCCCTCGCGACCTTACCGCGTTTGTACTGCGTCCTTACGGCGACCAAAGCCGACCATACAGCGTCTGAGCGGCATCCTTGGCGTTCTTACTGCGATCTTATTGCAACAATGGCGTCCCCGCAGCAACCGTATGTCGATTGCGCGGCGACCATACTGGTAGTATAAAAGGCCGTTTTTTTGTTGAGAAATTTCATCATTTTCTTTCCAATCGTCGATGTGTGCAGAGAAAAATATCAATAATGCCAAGAAATAAGATGCATGGACGGCGTAAACCCCAAAAAGTAGCTAGTCCTTCACCATCTCCGGATAGGGGCTCAGACACCAACACTCAGTCTGTTGCTAGCAGCATGCACCCAGCTGACAGCCCTGTTAAATTGAAAAAAAGTAAGCTAGTGACCAGAAGTGATTTATCATCAGAAGAAGAAGAGGTAATGGTTGAGTGGCTGAAGGATCATCCCATTTTGTTCAACAAAAAACTCTATGTACAAAGACAAGGCCAAGAAGGGCGCTCTTTGGAACAAGCAAGCTGTGCTCCTTGAAAAGGACGTCAGCATTCTCCATGTGTGGTATCGGTCCATTCGAACTAGGTTTGGCAAGTTGGCAAAATTGAAGTCGGGCTCTGGCTCTGAAGAGCGGAAGGAACGCGATTTGCGGGTACTTGAGAACTTTAAATTCTTAAAGTCCCATATCCATGAGGTACATCCACGAACTTTGTGAGCTTAAGTACCACTTTTGTTTTTTCCAACTTGCATTTGAATTTTTATAATAGTACCAGACATAACATTTACTGCATATACATGTATATATACTATTGTTTCAATGTTTGTATGTCAAAAAGGATAAAACTCTACATGCTATATAAGACAAGTGATTTCGAATTCATAAATTGGATAAGTAAACACTAATTTTTATCTTCATATCAATGCCAATGATTATTTTCCACCATAAAGTTGCATACGTATATCTTATAGATTATACAATTTCATTTATTTGCAGTTGAAGGAAAAGCTCGCATACCAAGTGTCGACCCAGGGTGAAGATGACTCGGAACTTGCGAATCCGGACGAAATCCAGGGACCGTCTACCTCTATAACAAATGCCGACGAGCCTACAATCCTTGATGGCAGACCCAAATGTTCAAGAATCTCACAAGAAGAAGAACGTTTGTAAAACGCGTTGGACGAGAGAGGTCGCCAGTCAATTAAGCTGCAGGGGAAGTTGCTGGAAATGGTCAAGCCACCTTCTGCACCTAGCGAGCGAGATACCTTCGGTGATTGGGTAAAGTCTGTGATGGTTGTCCTTGGCCCATCGTTGTGGCGCCAGTTCCAACTGGAGCAAACTAGCCTCCTGTATAAGTATCTGGAACTAAACGACCAGGTTCGCTCACAGACACCGCAGCCGCAGCAACAACAGCCGTGGGGGATCCCGCAACCACCGCATCAACAGTGGCAGCCAGGCCAACAGACCCAAAGCAGCCAGCAACCCCATTGGCAGCGTTTTCAAGAGAATTGGTCGACCACCGTGAGTGCCACTATGGTTCAAGACAAACCACAGAACGAGCCAGCGCTAACTACACTTAAGCAACTCCAGAGCACCCCAAAGAATCCGCCCCAGAATATTTGTGCTGCCTCTCCCCCAAATGAAGATACATCACTCAGTGGATGTTTCAGCAATTCTTTCATGGAAATGCTTAATCAGAAAAAGTTAATACCATTAGAAACAAAAGGTTCATTGTTAAGTCGAAAATACTGTTTGTACTGATTGCAGGAATTTGTGTTGTTATATACTATCTAAGGAAAGTCAAACTTCATGCTGGCATACAGATCGCCAGTCGCCAGATGGCGTAGGGTTGCTGCCAATTTTGTTCCCGGATCGATAGCTTTTCTGTAGTTTGTATCGTGCTTGGAAATGCGGTGTTGAAGCCTCATCAAACATTTCTGGTGGAACCCTTAAGAAATTTTGGAATGAAGCTGGGTCCTCTTGTCTTAACTCAGGCATTAGACGATTGAAGTGTCCAAACTGATCCATCCGAATATCTCCTAACCAAGGTCTAACCCAGCATCGCCTCCGCCTGGCCTGCCTTCTCCTTCTCACTACGCCTAATACCACCTGCTGTTGGTCAAGTATCTATTGCTGCTGAAGATTTAGAATGTGTTGTGCAATAAGTAAATTATTCATTTTCTCAGAAGGGCGCCAGAAACATAATGAAGAAAATAAAGGAAAAAAATGCTTTTTATAGGCGTTGATATGGTTGACCTAAAGATGCACTGCGGTCGCAGAAGGAACGCAATTGTCGTAGTAGGGTCGCAATAGACACCGCAATGAAGTCGCAGTAAGGACGCCATAGTCGTCTGAGGACGCAATAGACGTACAAAGGATGTACTAAAGTCGCACTGAGGTCCCCTTGAGTCAATTTTCATTTTCTGTGCGTTTGAGCGGCGACCCTACCACGTCCCTACTAGGACTATTGTGTCTCTACAGCGTCTTAACAGAACGCCGTAAAAACGCCGGACTTCGGCGACCACTTTGAACATGTTCAAAGTGGTTGCCGTGGGTTCGCGTCCTGAGCAATTTTCGGCAACCTCACTGCGTTCTCTTGGGTCCTTACTGCGTCCCTCCGGCGTCTATGGCATCCTCACTGCAACCTGGGTCGCTGTAAGGACGCCAGTCCGGTGTGATGGGGGTATTACTGAGTGCTTTGAAACAAAAAGCTTCTGGTCATGAAAATCTTGTTTCTTACCATGAAAATAGTGGTGAGTGAACTGGAGTGTCTTGGAACTGATGGCATTTTAGTAAGCATTTGGGCCGTGCTCTGTGGTATGGGGGTTTAATGCATGTCGTAAAGTATAGTCCCAGATTAGCCTGTGCACAGGCTAATCAGGGACGACACTTTCCGCCTTAACTGGATTTTTTTGCTAAGAAGAGACTTTCTTTTTAAAAAAATTATCATAAAAGCAAAAAGTGTTGTCCCTGATTAGCCTGTGCTGCCTGCTTTACACACATGCATTAAACCCCCTTTTCACAGAGCATGGCTCATTTAATTATTTTTGATGGACAGATGCTCTATATGTACATGATCTTCAAGCGCTGTATTTGCTGTGTTCAGGCCTGGAGGGGAGGAGAAGTACCAGACAGTGCTTCACAAGATGCTGGAGATACTAAATCTGGTGTCAGAGAGACCCGATCATGTGCAGGACCAGGAGTCCATAGTGGTGTGTAACCTTGATGACCTAACATTATTGTGTAACCTTGATAAGTCCATAGTGGTGTGTAACCTGTATATGTATATAGTGGTTTGTTACCTTGATAAGTCCACATGGTAGCCTTGACACACATATAGTGGTGTGTAACCTTAACAAGGCCATAGTGTTGTGTAACCTTAACAAGTGGGTGTAGGGGTATGTTATGTTGATCATCCCCATTCTATACATAAATGGTGACGTCACTACGTTATTGTCACCTCTATACTTAGACGCATCACGCACCTCCATTTGGAGGCATTTATGACTACGACACAAAGAAGTCCGCGGATGAATGAAGAATTTGCTTTATAAGTAAACTTTCATGTTATGATTTAAAAGTTAAGTATAGTTTTGTTTAGTCTTACGGTCTTATGTTAGTATCAATTAAAATTTTCGTAAGTTTTCAACAATTTCGCTCTTTATTTATTTGTTTAAACTGTACTTTCACTTTCGGTTGTATAACAACATGTATCCTTTATTGACGAAAGTTTGCAATGAAATAGCGTTTTCAAAACCGCTTAAAAAGTTTCAGAAGGTGTATCTGATGCATGTTATGAATAGACACAATGTCATAACTATATTGCCGACTAGTATGGGAACAATTTGGTATTTCAAGTGGCTCCATTTGCATTGCAAGAGAAGTTCAAATTGACTTGTTCAGTTTGTTAAATTTTGACACCCTAATTATATATTTTTTTATAAGTGCTTGATAGATTTTTTTCTTTAAATAATTGAGATCAATGAAAATTTTAGTAAAAGCACAGCATTGATGTTCTATGATGGTCATTTTTTAGTGGAATAGTATGTTACAATAAAACAATTATAACTAGTGTATTAATGAATTTAGATTAGGTGTCATCTTTAAATGGGGTAGTAATTCATTATATGAGATTAGCACATTATATAGTTGAAAAATAAATAACACTTTAATGACTTACCATAGTAAAATAAAGTAGCATAGAATGTGTTGCAGGTCATAAAATGTGAAACTGAAATTGAAGAAGGTTTACAAATATTTTACACTGACAACACTGTTGGTTTTCCACAAAAAAAATCCTTCCTATCTACCTGCCCTAGTTTTTTGGGGCAAATTTAAATATTATTAATATCATTGAGTTAAATTATTAAAATATCAATATGTTTTGATTACATTAGCTCATTTTATTATTAATAATAAATACTTTACAAGGAAAGTCCAATTCTGTTTTAATTAGTCTTAATTAGGTACTAGTAAAATTGAAAATATCAGTGACATCCAAAACTTGGCTTATATGCATATGAATGCATATTTTCTTTGACAGTTACATAGTACCCTATTTAATTGGATTAAAAACAACAAATAACAATAGTTCTACAACCCAGCCCAAGTTGACTCAAACTGAATTAATTTATCAATTGATCCTATTTAATTATATTAAAAACAACATGTGTAAGATTTTGAGAATATCTCATGTATTCCTCTAGTATTCCTCTAGTACACCAACATGCACGTCTTACTAATGATTTACATGCACTCCTTAAACAGTTTAACAAAAATAATGAATGATTAATCCAAAGAAAACAACAAACAAGCTGCTTCATATAAAAAGTTAATTACATAAGATTACATAAGCAAAAAAATCATTTTGATAATAAATCAAGATTTTACTTCAACCAAACCATTATAAATTTATTGTGAGGAGGGGGGTAATGTAAGCACTAAAACTAAAATGGGGGAAATGTCTGGTGAGGGAACATCTTAGGGGGGCGTCCGGAATTCCTGCTAAGGGCGACAGTGTTGTTAATGTGTCTTTAGAGGAAATAACTGAAGGAAAGTACTCATTGGTGTATGCCCATCCAGAAGCATTTCTGAGCATATCAATTGGAACAGCAATATTGAGTGCATTTGAAAGAGATATAACTGTTTCATGTATTGCTTTTGATGAAGCCCACAAATCATGGTCCTTTAATGGTAGCTTTCCTATTAGCGAATTTTATACTTATTTTTTACTCTACAATCTAGCTCTTTTGTCATAAAATGAGAAGTTTTATTATCCAACAGGTTTTGTGTTGGAACCTCACAAATTTTATAATACCAAAGTCCCATCATATAATCATCATCACAATCAGCAGCAGCATTATCATATTCATCATCATCATTGTTAGCAGCAGCATCATTGTGTTGTATTATCAGAATTCAATACAAATACAAACACAACCATTACAACTCTTACTACTACTACTACTAATTAATTAATTATCTACTACTACAACAAGAACAACAACTACGACTACTACTACTGATCTTACTTCTACTACTACTAGTCTACTACTACTACTACTACTACTACTACTACTACTTCTACTACTACTACTACTACTACTACTACTACTACTACCACCACCACCACCACCACCACTACTACTACTACTACTACTACTACTACTACTACTACTTGGTACACCAGAACGTGTTGTCCATGGAGATGATAAGGAGAACTCCCAGAGTATTGATCGAACCCACGCCCAGCGGACATCATTCTCTACACCATAGCGACCATGAATTAATATTTGACACCATGTACAACATAATTCACCTTATTACAAAAAACATGGAATTCACAAAGTGACTGAAAATGCTTTAAAATAAATGCAAATTTGAAATTTGAAACAAAACAACCTAAGCAATACATCATAAGAAACACTACATTATTGAAACACTGATACCATGAACATTTTAGGGTGTAACACCTTATGTACATGTACCAGACCTTTAATGTACTACCGGTACTTTGAAACTTTATGTACCACCTACATAAAATATAGGTGTTATTGTCCATTCATTCATAGCAGTCCTGATGAATTATGGTCATTCTCTAAACATGATTTAAGTCTAAAGAAGGAAATAATTTTGATTTTTTTACAGTTTGAACATTGAGGTCATTCTCTCTTCTCTTCAAAGTATCATATTTCAATTATACAATATAATACAAACATTTTAGACTTTATAATCCTTAGTCAGGATAAGATAAGAGACAAATGAATTTTTATAATTTACTTCAATTTCAGGTAAGACTAATAAATCATTTATTAAGTACTACATGTACTTGGGCTAATAAATTAAACTAAGACACTCAGTGACACTTAGACAATCTGACAAAATATAAAATCTATCGCCAATATATAAGTCTAAATTCATAAATACTATCACACAAAATACATTTCATCAATAACACACATTCATATTAAATTAGTTATCTCTTTATATTATAAATATGGTACATAAAGTGTCAGATAGTGGTACATAAAGTTTCGGTATATAAACGGACTGGTACGTAATGTGTGACATTCAACATTTTAAAAATCAGTTAACAATATATGGACTTCATTGTTTTGCATATACGCAATCAAAGCATATTTATTAAAAATTAAAACACATTGTTCATGGCTGTATCTTTTTATTTATACATGCATAAACTATTCTGGTTATTAATACCTTTTTTAAAATTATATATAAACAAGAGCACCACATTATGGGTGCCAAGCTAGGCTGCGGTGCAGTTTTGAATAAATGAAATTTAAAAGAATTTTTTAGAGGTTAGTGACCTTGACCTTTGACCGAGTGACCCCAAAATGGGTGTGGTGTGTAGAAATCATCACGGTGCATATTCATGTGAGGTTTCAATGTTATAGGTGGAAGCACTTTGATTTTAGAGCCGATGTAAGGGTTTTAGCACGACGCGGACATCTGACGACGAGCTATGACAATACCTAGGGTTTTCCCCGAAAACAGCCGAGTTAAAATTGAGCACAATTAGTCCAAATTTTTGACGCTCTTAAATATTAAGCTACTTTTTATATGGGTAATATTTGGAGCAAAGAATTTAGCCCATATAAAAAGTATCTCTAAATTCTTTGCGCGTCTTATAAATAAGACTAGAGCGCCATATAAATTAAATGGAAAACATACGACTTTATGTCAAGAAAAATAAAGCTGTAAAAATCTCACCTGCTCGTCTTTGATGTTGCAATTAGCACATTCAGCATTTTCAGTATCTACTAAATAAATATATGAAAGTGCCAAATGTCCAAGATACCATGACTTCCTCCTCAAAATGTTAGATCCTTTGAACTCCATTTATTTTATCCCTGATTAATCCTTTCACACATGAGGCCTACATGTAAGATTCCTTGTAATGTTCACAGCGTTTATTTTAAATCGTTTACGTCCTCAAATTTCAGCAGGTATTAAATTATAAATATTTATTAATGATTTTGATTTATTTACTATTTCGAAGATACAGTCTTGCAACGTGTTTAGTTAGTCTAAGTTACGTGTTAGGTGATTCTTACAAACAATAGACTGACATGAAAAGTGGCTCCTTTTGAAGCACAAACTGCATCCATGTATATATTTCAGCTGGCCCGGTTTGATGGGGCCTGTTTTTGATAATAATTAATTACCATTTTTCACTTCCGTGTTTATTATGTTTACCAACGCCATGATGGAAAAAAGTCCGTTTCCCACAATGCTTAGCGCGCATTCACACAGGTCAGTAAGACCGGTGTGACACAATGGATCATCCCAGTTTTATGTTACCTTGATAAAGCCATAGTGGTTTATTATCGACCAGTTCCGCTGCAAATTGTACACTATTGAACATTCCTGATTCAAGTAGTTAACATTATGTTTGGGTAATTGTGTCACCTGTCCAATGATCTCTTTAAGAAAAATGGAAATTATCTATGAACATATACATGAACATTAATTAAACAGGTTCAATCAACAATGTTATAATATCTGTCCATTTGTTTCTATGACCTTAGAATGAATGTTTATCAGATCAGTCTATGCAATAAATTATCTTTGATTTCAGTCCATACTGCAGAGTCTCTGTGACATGGAGGTGACCTTGACATCAGGGGAAACCACTCTGTCAGTGCAAGAACAGGTAAGCGAAACCACTCTGTGAATGAAAGAGCAGCTATGGGAACCACTCTGTCAGTGCAAGAACAGATAGGGGAAACCACTCTGTAGTGCAAGAACAAATAGGGGAAACCACTCTGTCAGTTCAAGAACAGGAATGGTAAACCATTATGTCAGTTCATTTGCAGGTAGGGGAAACCACTCTGGCAGTGCAAGAACAGGTAGGGTAAACAACTCTGTAGTGCAAGAACAGACAGGGGAAACCACTCTGTCAGTGCAAGAACAGGAAAGGAAAACTTTTATGTCAGTGCAAAAACAGGTCAGGGAAGAACAGCCACTATGAAGAATAGTGTAGTATAAACCTGGTGAAATTGCTCTTGTCTGTGCAAGAAAAAAATGATAAAGTATGTTTATGTTGTGTTATTGTCCATACAATAGTGTGCATGATATTATTACAATTCTCAAACAATTAAATTAAAATTTTTAACATGCCAGCACCATAAAGTAATTACGAGAAACTTTTCACAACCAGTCAGATTCACACATTTCTGAGATATTTGTAATTGAACATAACTGACAAAGCAATGCTGGGGTATTAATAATGTACATGTATGTTACAAAGCTTTAGTTAACTCTTTCCCGCTCAGAATAAAAGTGGCAAAATGCAACCAACATAGAACCAAAACACCCCGCAAGTAACTTGCAGTTTGTTCAAGTTTTATGCCGTTTGCTTCTCTCTGGTATCTTAGGATTGGAAATGAAGCCTTTAAAACTTGAATCTAGTAGGAAAGGTCCTTAATTTTATTTGAATTTTATAGGCAACAACGAACGTGTCAATATGCTTATCTTAGCAGGGAAGGGTTATGATAATGTAGCATCTAGTACAGAGGCTGCTGTTTCAGGTGTGCAACGCCTTCTGCCAACCATTGTATGATAATGTAGCATCAAGTTCAGAGGCTGCTGTTTCAGGTGTGCAACGCCTTGCCGACCATTGACCAGCTTACCCTGATCATTGAGTCCCTGTTTGAACACATCTATCACCCAAACCACAAGTATGACTCGGTGTTGCCGTGTATACGGGCTTTTGTGATGCTCACAGAACACGACTACAGCTTCTACTTGCTGAAAACGTGAGTCAGATAATCGCTCATTTGTTTAAACCAATATTAGCCTAGCTCCCGGAAATCTAGGCTAACTAACTAGCACAGGCTAATCAGGGAATACACTTTCTGCTTTAAATGTATTTTTTTTTTGTGCCCCCGGATCGAATGATCGGGGGTATATTGTTTTTGGCCTGTCTGTCTGTCTGTCATTGTATGTGTGTGTCTGTCCCAAAACTTTAACCTTGGTCATAACTTTCACAATATTGAAGATAGCAACTTGATATTTGGCATGCATTTGTATCTCATGGAGTTGCACATTTTGAGTGGTGAAAGGTCAAGGTCATCCTTCAAGGTCAAAGATCAAATACATGGTTTCAAAGCGGCGCAGTAGGGGACATTGTGTTTCTACAAACACATCTCTTGTTTGTTTTGTGGTATTTTTTTTTTTTGGGGGGGGGGGGGTCTCTCTTAAGCAAAATTCCAGTTTAGGTGGAAATCTTTGTCCCTGATTGGCCTGCACATACTTCACAGACAAATATTGGACAACACTTCATGCACTTGCATTCAACCCCCTTTTCCCAAGGCAAGACTCATTAAAAACCTTCATAATAACTATGACTTTATTTCAGCACTGCCTAGAAAGAGCTTTCTTATGCAGATTTGTGGTTTAGGTTTTCTAAACCTTTCAAATATACTTATCTGTATAACATATTATTCTTGATTTGCTTGAGTACTCATAAGCTGTTGTTTAAGCAATAACGTCTGCAGATCTTGCTGGTATTAAACGGTAAACCCTCACTAAAACCCAATATGCATTGAATGTAACGTTCAGATTCATCAAACAAAGCAACTTATACCTTGGTAAATGTGATACAGGGGGAAATGTGTGCCTCTTTGTGATGAGATCAAGTGGGGAAATGTTTACCTGTCATTTACGGGAAATCACCTCTATGAATTTTCAATCAGATTGAACTACAGAATATGTAGTATGTGTATTTTTCCTTACATATATGAGAAATAATATTATATCATTCAATATATGTATGTATGTATCCCAGATATAAACAATTCTGACTTAAAAATGTTTGTACAAATCTCTTCTGTATGCTTCTTCCCTAATTAATCTCAATAATGAATAAAATATACTGTACAACCATGTTACTCTTGTTTTCTTTTAATTTGTTGAATGCTTAGCATAATTCATCTGTAGTATTAATATATATAAACCTTAACACAGAAAGTGACGTCAACGTCATACAGTACCGTAACATGGTACAGTAGACTCTGCCAATACCGGACTCTCTGAATACCGGAACTCTCCCGATTCCGAACGTTCGGGCCAGTCCCGTATTTTCTCCTATTTCTTTGTTAAAAAATGTTGAATAAACCGAACTCTCTCAAAACCGGAAACAGAACGGATATCTCCGTGAATTTGGTCATTTTCAACGTAAACTACATTGAGTACACCGGACGGTCCAAATTCTCAAGATGCCCGAGGCGTGAAAATTACAATACCTGGTCAGCACAGCGCGTCGTGCGGTGTCACACATTTTGCTCGCGCAATTATCGATAATCGGATTAAACATACCATAAAAGTGTCAAGTCGTTACCGCGCTAAAGAAGTCCGATTAAATAATGTAAAACAAACTGTGAATGTCTATAATAGACGTGTGTTAACACCAAAAAGTGACTCGATCGTTTTATGAAGCTTATGTTTAACAATTTAATTGCAAAATTAATGCATGCCGTTGCGACGATCACTTTCTTGTGATCTTCTCGGGTAGTTTTAAAGATCTTATAGCCATGTTTTTAACGCTTAAATGGAAAATAATTGTGACGCTGTTCTTTTGTGTGTGTGTGTGTATGTTTTGTGAAATGTGTTATGTCTTGAATAATAAATCGTGTGTCCACAACAATCGTATTTGTGTTGTTATTCGTCATGATTGTCTTTGAGGTTTAATTAATTCAGAGCTATTTATAGCGAACTCAAACACGACTCACTATATGACAAATGTCACGTACGTACATGTATAAAACACCACGCTCACTTAGGGATTAATCAAAACAAGTCGGTATGGAATGTTTTTTGCTTTTAATTGAATAAAAACACATTTTTGAAGAATGCTTTAAACATAAACATTACATGAGTAAAGTTATCACATGGTACATGTAAATGTATATGGTTTGTTTTATTCTTATATGATTTTGTACGCAATGCATACAATGTATATTTCGGCAAGACTCTCGGTAAACCGGAACTCTCTGAAAACCGGACGATCAGGCCGGTCCCCAGACTGTCCGGTTTACAGAGAGTCTACTATACTGAGGGAAATATTGATAACACATAATATTACATTATAGAAAGATGGATCAGATTTTATACAACAGCCTATTTATAACATCTCAACAACTCTGATGTAAAAGTGTTACCATTAACCATGCTGATTTCTATCGATCCCCAGAACCTTTGAGAAGCAGAAGCACAAGCTGGCTGTGTACCGGCTCCTCAATCGTATCAAGTGCAAGTTCAGCAAGGACAGCTCGGACTGCCTGTCCACGTTCTCCACCACCCTAGAGTTCCTGCGTCTGCTCGTGTGCATCGACATGCCCGAGACACGTAGCATCGTGCTGACCAATCAGGAGCTCAGAGACGCGGTTGCCTGGACACATGACATTAATTCTCACCCGTTGGTGGACTTACAAAAGCATTTGGAGGTATTGTCACATGTTTCAAGGAATTTTTTAAATACAGTTAATGTGCTAAACTGGACCCACTCTGAAATGGAATCCACACTGCACTGGAAAAATCTTCTGTTCCTGTGTTTTTCCTATGCAAAACAAATATCTTCTGTGAACAAGAATCTCCTATATTAAAGATACCTTTATTTCAAAGGATCAAAATCAGGTCATGTCGAACGTAATTGTATCCCAATATTCTTTGTCTGTCATGTCAGTCGAGATGCTGGACAATTTCGCAAACTAATAAAAAAATAGAAAATAAATTAAAAGAGGTTCTTAATGCTTGTGATATATGCCGATCAATATGAAGACTAACCTGGTATTATTGATCATTTGCCCCATTAGTTCAAAACAGTACCATGTGCCTATTAATTTCAATGTCACATGGTATCTTTTTGCACCAATGGGGCGCATAATGTTTCTGTCTTGTTCAGGAGGGTGTTAAGGAGGAGGAGACACTTGACACCCTGCTTGAGAGTGTCAACAGTCTGCTGTCTGTGCTACAGAAGACTTCGCCCGTCAAACAGAAACCAGGTATCATACAAGCAACGTCATTAGAAAATTGATGCCTTATGCAGTCAGGGAAGCACCTGACCTGCATACACAATCTTGTCAGGAGCAACACTTTCTGCCACAAAGTCATGTAAAGGATGCCTAATGCAGGAAGGGTGCACCTGACCTGCATACACAATCTTGTCAGGAGCAACACTTTCTGCTACAAAGTCATGTAAAGGATGCCTTATGCAGGAAGGGTAGCACCTGACCTGCATACACAATCTGGTCAGGAGCAACACTTTCTGCTACAAAGTCATGTAAAGGATGCCTTATGCAGGAAGGGTGCACCTGACCTGCATGCACAATCTGGTCAGGAGCAACACTTTCTGCCACAAAGTCATGTAAAGGATGCCTTATGCCTAATGCAGGAGGGGTGGCACCTGACCTCCGTACACACTCTGGTCAGGAGCAACACTTTCTGCTACAAAATCATGTTAAGATTTGTGGTCTGGTTAGGTCATGCAGTTCACACTGCCCTGGCCTGGGATCAAATCAGCATCTACCAACTGAGCTTTCTGGCTTGACTAAATTGATAATAATTATATTTTTACAGTTAACAATAGATATAAAGCATATTTCTGTGAAAATGTGTTTATATAAAATAATTGTAAACAGTGATTTTTGATGTTAATGAAATTTAAATCTTAAACAAAATAAATCTGCTATTCATCAAATGAAATAATATTCAACAAAGTCTGTTTCGAAAAATCTACAGAACAATGTTTTTATGCCCCTGGTACGGTGGCATATAGCAGTTGAATTGTCTGTCAGTCTGTCCGTCCGTCCGAAAACTTTAACATTGGCCATAACTTTTGCAATATTGAAGATAGCAACTTGATATTTGGCATGCATGTGTATCTCATTGAGCTGCACATTTTGAGTGGTGAAAGGTCAAGATCATCCTTCAAGGTCAAAGGTAAAAAAAAACAAATCCAATGGAAGTAACAAGCTTAAAAGGGAGATACTTTCCATTTATCATTTGGCAGGTACAGATCATTTTTACAAGGGAAGTAATATTTTTAAAAGGGAAATAATCAAAAACAAAAATATTTAAATCAAACGAGCGCAGTTGGGGGCATTGTGTTTCTGACAAACAAATCTCGTGTTTTTTACAGAAACAGAACAACCCTTCCTGCCAGAACCCCAGCCATTGCACATGCTGTTCAACATGAGATCAGTGTGCACGATTACAGACTCGAAGGATGATCGTCTCACTGCAACGTTCTGGCAAACCACATTTGAGGCTGATGACGTGGCAACAGAAAGGGACATAGTAAGTGTTTCATTACAGTCTGAGGGATCCATGTGAAACTATTGACTGTAAAATAAGAATGTGAAGCAAGTACAATAGTTTTATACTCCACCCTTAATACTATTATGAAGTACGTATTCAGTATATTTGCACTTAGTTATCCCATACCCCCTTTTGCAAATAGAAATGATGGTTTCTTTGAAGTAAGACTTCTATTGATTTTGCAGACAATTTGTCAAAGATTGCAGGGGCTTGAAATTTGTTTCTGCTTTTAATCTAGAGAAAAATTTACCTAGGATCATAATACCCAACCTGATATGTAGAAAAGCGGGTATACTAAACTTTCCAAGGCAGACTGTCAGTCAGTCATTCCCCTTTTTGAACGTAGGAGTTCTATAACAACAGGTCCCTTGTTAAGTTCTAAATTAATTTCAAGTACCTCATAGAAATAAAAGACATGACATCATGACATGACTTAATAGGTAGGTAGATCTTATTTGGGGAATTGCAGTAAACAATAACCATTACTCCTGCTCCCATATTTGTAGAGTTATTACCCTTTGTTAATTTGTGTATCTACATTTTGTCTGTATCATGTATTAAAAACTAAAAGAGTTATCAACTTGAATCATATGTATGTATATCTATATCTCATTATGAGGTATGTGAAGTTTATTCCTTCTTCAATATTTTTTATTGTTATATTTTGTATACTTAAACTCTGTATATCTTAAACAATAGTGTGCTGTTTGTTTCCAGGTACCCTGTGATCTGGATGCCATGTGCTTGAAGTACTGCAAAGATTTCAGTCTGGAGGAAGAACTCAAGAAAGACATTGGCCTGGCCTCAGAAGAAGAGCTCACCAAGCCCAAGAAACTCAAGTATGCAACCATTCTTCTGAGTTTTTGTATTGAATACAGAATTATTACATGTGGCATATTGAAGTTCTGATAATTGGTATACGCCCTGATATGAAGTACATGGGGATGTACTGGAAATATCATGTAGGTCTGTCTTTGCTTATACACTTTTTCTGTCTGTCCATAGACTCAAACTTGTCTGTTGGCATTCCCCTACACTTTTCATGTACATCATTCACACTTGCAGACATTTGAAAGTTATAATTGACACAAACTCATTCCATTTCTCAAACATTTTCCAGTGTATTCCAAATTTGCATGTCCATTTTTCATTTGCTTAATGTTATTACATTCATGTTATTACATTTACGTCAAAATTGTGTTTTTATTGTTAGACCTGAGAGTATTTTGTAAAAGTAATCATTTTAAAGTGGAAAAATCAACACTTTTCCAGGATTTATGGGCTTATATATCTTTGATAAATGCTCTTATTAAGATCCAGGAATTTAATGTTTCTCATTTTATTATACATTTAACACAAAAATAGTATGCCAAGTTCCATCTGAGAAGTCCATGAAGAGTGTGTATGCTTGTATAATTCAGAGATCGCAGGAAGTCTCAAGAGTTTGTTATGTGGAGAGGTCGAGGCATACGACGCCCATATAGTGAGTATTGCAGTAGGAGTACTTGGTATACAAATAACTATAATTATTGTTGCTGATGTACCGAAAGATATTATTGGGTTAGGTTGTGCATGTCTTTAAAAAAACTGCTGAAGTTTGTTGACCTGTTTAAATGTACTGAAAATTCTGTGTGCGTGTCTGAAACATGGACACAATATTTTTCTATACAATTTACCTGCAACTTATTGTACAAAAAACATTATTTATCTGTTACCTTTTAACCAGTGGCACCAATGCGAGGTCGAGGCATTGCCAGGGGGTTGGCAGCGCAGGCTAACAGACACGACAATTTCCGCAACCGTCCTCCAAACACGAGCCGACCTCCGTCGATGCACGTGGACGACTTTATGAAGCTGGAGCAGAAGAGTGAACAGACGAGACCCGATCTCGTGGTGGTAGACAGGCAGCCTCATGACAGTGTATGTGCTATGATAATGTTGCTCCATCACATGCTGGAGAAAGTCTCCCCAGTTTTTATGCCCCGGTAGGGTGGCATATAGCATTTGAACTGTCTGTCCGAAAACTTTAACATTGGCCATAACTTTTGCAATATTGAAGATAGCAACTAGATATTTGGCATGCATATGTATCTCATGGAGCTGCACATTTGAATGGTGAAAGGTCAAGGTCATCCTTCAAGGTCAAAAGTAAAAAAATACAATCCAAGGGAAGTAATAAGCTTTAAAAGAGAGATAATATCTAAACCTGCCAAATGATATATTGAAATTTTATTTCAAAGCGGCGCAATAGGGGGCATTGTGTTTCTGATAAACACATCTTTTGTTAATAATTATTTTATCTTGCCCAGTCCTACATTTTGCCAGTAATTTAGACTTTTTTTAGTATGTATTGAGCTCCATTCTCAGACAGGCATGACCATCACCGTTGAAAAGATGAACACAAGTTTTTTTAATTTTGCTGAAATCAGCAATCAACACATTAACGTGTCCACGAATTATTTTTCCGAAAACCACTACCGGTAAATTTCAAACTGATAAATATACATGTAACTGATTTAACTGTAGTTTGAAGAGAGATTTATATTTCAAATCACTTACCCAGGGTCCGAATCTTGACACTTTATAAGTTCATTCAAACTTACATGAGACAGTGGCTCAAAAATTTAAAGGCCAATTAAACTATGAATAGATGGTGAATTTCGAGTTTTAAGTTAATTTAGCATAATGGATTTAACTGTATATGGCTTTATATACTTCAATAAGTTAAATATGTTGAATGAACAAGATGCCCCCTTCAGCTCATGTTATTTACATATTAAGTTAACATACTGTAAACTTAAATAGAGCTGTTTAAATTTGAATAAATGTATTAATGCAACTGAAACGTTGCATTTTTTACTGTAATTTCATTACTTGTTACTCTGCTATTTTGACCTTATGTTAAAATCTTTTTCATGTAACATAAAAAGCAAACAGGCTGTAAGACTTTATGGTCGATCAGTTTCCAGAACACATTGTTCTATTTAACATGGTTGCAAGATAATTGAAGAAAATTGCTTGAAGTCTTTGTGAATCTCATTTGCAGGAGTTTGTTCGAGGACGAGGTGGTTTTGACAGGGGTCGTGGAAGCTTTGACCGTGGCAGGGGACATTTCTTTACCCCACCCGCCACATTCAGGAGAGACGGTTGGCATTTAAAATCTTCATTTTATCATTCTTCATATAGAACTGTGTGCTTATCACGTAAGCACCATTACTAGTATGTATCTATTAAAAATTAAAAGTATGATTTCATGGTTTCAAGTTTTACACTTTAATCTAACAATAAGTTGGTGAATTCGGGTCAAGTTTTTAATTCTGGCAGTATAATTGACTTACTTTTTCAGTAAGTACAAGAGGTGGTAGGGAAGGAGACATGTACAGACCAAAACCACCTTTTGAAAATCCTCGCTTTGGAGAAAGGTGTGTTTGTTATACTTTTTATCTCCTTTCTGCCCTTTTGTCTAACATGCAGAATGATGTGAAGTAGTTTTCCTGAGTCTTTCTGATCAGCCTTTGTTTGTCATCTGTTATGATTACACACAGTTTTATGTCCCCCAGTCTATACTGGGGACATATTGTTTTTTATCCTGTCTGTTTGTTGGTTTGTTTGCGTCAAACTTTAATATTGGCCATAGCTTTTGCAATATTGAAGATAGCATTTTGATATTTGGCATGCATGTGTATCTCATGGAGCTGCACATTCTGAGGGGTGAAAGGTCAAGGTCATCCTTCAAGGTCAAAGGTCAAATATATGGGGGGGACATAGTGTTTCACAAGCACATCTTGTTTTAAAATGACATCTCCTTCACAAAGAGGCACTATTGATCTTAATTTTGCAGGCTTATTTTAATGAGGCTTGACTGAAATAATCCTGAAGGATTTTATACACAAAATATAATAAATTGTAACAGTCTGTTGCATAAAATTGAGGCAACTAAAATAGTTTGTGAAATTATATTTCAAACAAAATAGTAGAGAAAAGAATGAGAGTAATTTGTTTGAGCAACAATTTAAACTTTTAAAACTTGGCGATCTTGTGCCCTTACTAGTTTGATTGTTTTGTTTTCAGTCATGATCGACAGATGTCAGACGACCGAAGAGACGTTCATGGGGGCTTGGGTGGCCGCTTTGACCCCCGAGGTAGAGGCGGGTGGAGAGGTCAAAATTGGGCGGGAAACCGTTTCAAGGAAGAAAATAGGTCAGTCAAACACAGAGAAAGAGCCTGATCAGATTCCATTTCTGAGTGAATGGTCTTGTCTGTAAAAACAATATCATCGTTTTATGAACCATACTTTCATAACATTAGTAAACAAATACTTGCTTACACCACATTTACCCATCAGATGAGTAAATGTGGTGTAAGCAATGATCAGGCCCAGTAAATGAATTGTTTTCAAATAGTTTCCCATTGTAAGCTGGAGAATGGCATACTAGATGGTTTTCCTCATTTGAGGTCAGAATAAAATATCCAGAATCAGTAAAATAGTGATAGGGTTGATTATCCCTTTCCCCCATAAAAAGCAAAGTGAAAACGGCTTATGCAACCAGAATAAAACCAGAACAGTCTGTTCAGGTTTTATGCTGTTTGCTGCTCATCAGTATCTCAGGGTTGGAAATGAAGCCTTTTGAACTTGAATTTACTAATAAAGTATTTAATCAGAATTAACTTTCAAAGGGACTAAAAATGAGTCATAAATACGTATCTAAGTTGGAAAGGGATAAGTATACATAATTAAAAAAAATGGGTTTGAGTAATTATCTGCCAAGCTGTATAACCTTAGCAGATTGTGATTGTCTTAACTTCCTTATTGAGTGCTGATTTGAAAGAAGTTCTCTAGATTTGTGTGTGCATAATATTATGAGATAAACATCACGTGTGCAATGGATGAGTAAGTCATCACAGGATTGTTGCACACAATCCCCACTAAGTATAGTCAGTCACTTCATGTGACTCCTTTTTCTGAAAGGCTCTCAAGATTGTGACAAATAAAATGATGTACTTGAACAGCTCTTTTACAAGATAAAATATAAAACATTTTACTTGAAGTGCATTAATGACATGTAATCAAGGATGATTAAGTGTACTTTCACTTTAAAAAAATCACATGCTTTTCAGCACTGCATAAGCACATTTGTGATAAAAAGTGTTAATTTTCCATGAGTAAATGTTTATCTATCAATGAACACCAATTTGGAGTTTTGATGTGTAGGAAATAAACAATGTTTACTAAATTCTTAGTAATCTTTAAGGTACCCTAACTTTAAAAATAACACAATTAAAGCCATTTAGAGCACACATAACCTCTTGGCCATAAAGCTCACATTAAGTTCCATTGAAATTGTTGCTTAGAAAGTTGTACAAAAAGGGAGGTTTTATTGTAAAGTTATATGATCTTAAAGTTTACTGAAAGAGCATTAAGTGAAAATGGTTTATTTCCTACACAACAAAACTCCAAATATGTGTATATTGATTTTTAAACATTGATTCATGGACAATTATTTCCTAAATACATGTTGTTTGTATGTCAATATCAAGCAGTATGTTTAACTTTCAGGTTTGTGGGAAGCCCAATGTTTACCAGAGGTCATGACCCGGGCAGACATCAAAGGTCATTCACCAAATAGTCACGCTGAAAGACTTAGATGTTTTAACATTTCGCTGTGAAGCGACACTCAGAGAGACTTTAGTTCTACTTTTGTTTTGATTTAGCCAGAATTATGCAAAAATACATTGGTCTACTAGTTAGCCACTTTTATAAAAATTATACTTTTTTTTCAAAAACTTGCTAGTCACAAATAACACTTAATTCTAAATGTAAAGTTTTTGTTGAAATTTAACAGTAATTTATATGGTTCCATTTTTGCTCCTTTCTTTTACTTATAAAATAAAAGTTAACATTTGAGTGCAACATCTCCGTATCTCTGTATCTTCTACAGATATTGAAATAAAGCTTAACATATGTGTTCAGGGTCTTTATGAACATTCTTTTACCAAGACGTACAATTGTGACCTGTCACCAGCTTTTGTTGTGGATTATTCTCCTAATTGTATTTTATACAATCAGTTAAGGTTTGTGTCCATAATGAAAATTAGGATAATGTTCGCCTGTAACAACTACCTATCTCTAAACTACCACATATATTCAATTAATATGTATGGATGTCTTGGTGGTTATTATGTATGGTAAATGACCATACATTATGACTAGTCGGGCTTAAATTACTGTTACTAACTGTTACTAATAATAGGAAAATGAATTCCTTTCAATAGCTTAAGTTTGGATGGAGAGATTATGCTGGTATTTTTTCGTCCGGGTGGCGTTCATCTAGACCAAGCCATGAATTGCATTAACTAACCCTTTCCCACTAAGAAGCAAATTAAAAATGCCTATTTGCAAACAGCATTAAACCAGAACAGCCTGCGAGTAACTCACAGTCTGTTCAGATTTTATGCTGTTTGCTGCCCATCAGTATCTAAGGGTTGGAAATGATGCCTTCAAACTTAAATTGAGTAAGCAAGTTCTTTAATTAAATTTAACTTTCTATGGGACTACAAATGCGTCAAAATACGTATCTAAGTGGTAAAGGGTTAAATATGTTTCTAAGTGGTAAAAGGTTAAATATGTTTCTAAGTGGTAAAGGGTTAAGGGCCAGTCGGGTCAGGGTCTTATGTTACTTTAAATTGAAAAAATATTTCGACTTGCCTTTGCTTTGAGGTTTAATGCAGCAATTTGGTGCGTGACTTGGACTTAGCATGGCATTTTTTTGTAAGCCACTCTGGTCAATGTGAAGGTCACTGTTACTAATAATATGAAAATATTTTCCATTTATTAACAAGAGTTTAGCGTCTTAAACCTTTCTTAAGTCTGATGGTTTTAACGCGACAACATTTTCAACTTTTGTTTGATCTCCTTTCAACATATACGAAGACAACGCCGTCGCCAACAATCAACACTACGTCGACAATGACGGTTATGGCTAAGATTTAAATGATGATTACTATGACGACGATCGCAATGACGTATACACTTACGTATGGCGACAATGACAAATACTGACGGTTATCAGTGAGTAACAATATAATTGGTTTGGTTAACAAACGACAGTATAATCATGCATTATCTAAATACATGTGTGTCATAATAACATGTTATACTATTTCGATCGAATAACATTGATTTCATCTTGTACAAATAGCAATTAACTGCAATGAAAAATAAAATTACACTCACAAAAAATGTCAATACATTAATTTTTAAGAAAAGATAAAAAATATTAATAGAACGATAATATCAAATTACTAAACAATGCCTTCCTCATTAAAATTTTGATACTCTTAAACAACATGACCCGCTAATATGGAACATGATAATAACCTCATATTTGACCAATGAAATTATGGTATAAAGCCCCAACACATTCTAAATATAACTCTTCAAATTTGGAAAGCTAATATGGAACATGAAAATAACCTAATATTTGACCAATAAAATTATGGTATAAAGCCCCAAAACATTCTTAATATACCTCTTTCCAAATTTGGAAATCATCGTATTCGGAGACTTCTCACACACAACAGAATAGTATGTGAACACTCTGAATAAGCAGACGATTTATTGCCTATCTTACGGAGGATTCCGGAGATAGTCGATGTATCACAATTGGGTTTGTGAAGTATGTATAACCATCGTGTTGATTGATAGCTAATTTAATGTCTACTACAACAAAGACGTATATAGGTCTTTGACTAAAATAAAGACATACCGAGTTTCCCACCATTTTGTTACTGATATTATCGTAACACAATAACTAATAATATTGTATTAATAACCGAATTAGGCTTCTAAAACCTTTTAGTAATTTTGATTTAATTATTGAGTGCAATTTCGTAACAAATTATGGACATATTTAAATGAAACGTCCTTATTAAACATGATCTTCTGTGTATTCTGTTAAACTATTTTCCTCATTTGTTATATTCTGCACAATTTATTAGAATACCATTACACTGCACATTTCAGTTCCATATTAAATACATGAATTTAAAACCTTGACGTTTTATACTTGATGTGGGGTTCATACATTGTAGTGATTGAATTACCACCATTCGAGAAAGCGTTCTGGGTAACAACAGTTTTTAAAGTGTACTGACATCTTAGTTTGGAGAATGAGTTTTGCAAAACGTAGTAGTCTTCAAGTCGCAGCACGTATGTTAAATGTTTCAAGTAAAGGACTTGGTAATTAGTTAACCATTTGCAAAGTACTACTGAATATAAGAGTTCAGGTTTGGCCACGTGTACGAGTTTGTTGCGCCTTAACATTTCCTCTGGGTGTTTTTCTGTTGTATTTGTGGCGTATGAAAGATATTTATGCTCATTAAGACTTCCGCATAATGGTTTTATTAAATGGTTTTATTTCAGAATACATTAGGCTTGAAGACCATGAGAACACATACATATAACACACACTGAAGTCAACAGTGGTCATTGACATAATATATTATTCAAAACACTTACAAACACTTCAAATCAATGATTTGCTGAAAGTAATTACTATTGCGCCGCTTCAGCTTTCTGAAGCGACCCTGTTGAATCAGTAATTGTTCTCACCAATCGGCGGAAGTAAATACACGCCAATTTAAACGTCTCACGATGATCTAAACTTAATTTCCGTAACCGGACCCTAACAGTAAGTCGTTGTTCCCACCAAATGAATTCACACCAAAGTCAAAGCCCCGTGATATCCTGAACTTAATTTCCTTAATTGGACCGCACTGTTGTATTATGCAGCATTTCAATATCAGGTTGAATGAATTCAGCAAAATAAATTTTGCGGCAACACATTGGATGTGTATCGGTAATTCCAAGAAGAAATCAGGTAAAATTTGTGAAACATTAATGCTTTTAGAACAATGACATCTATTAACAACGCAGAAGTAAAGCGCGCTTTGCGGCTAAAAAAGGAATTTGTTCCAATAATCTTGTATCGTTTGGTCATGAAATAGCTTCGAAGATTTTTTATCGTTTTAATGTTCGTTTAGTTGACAAGTATACATAATTTTTCCTACTTTTTGTTTTGCAGAACATGCTCCTGCTATGTTCCTTCTATTTTGTTAAACCCTGCTTGCAGGTTTGTGTTTCTGTAAACGTTTTTTTTTGCGTTTGTAGCTGTGCCAGGTAAAATGAAGTGGTTACCAACATTGCTGCTACTTCAACTCTGGATGTCAGCCATTGTTTGCGACGATCGTGACATAGAACAGACGACCGCTAAAACTCCAGGACACAATCTCAGTGATCGATTCCAAAGCTCCGCCATGCCCAATACAACGCCAATAAATTTTCCAGTTGATAGTACAACCAGAAAAGGCCATCTACTAGAGTATAGGAGGTTTTTGTGTGACGTCACAAGAGGGGTTTTCCGTTACTAAAAATAGATTGGCCGTCAACTTCTCAATCGCGGCCTATTATATTGTATCAGAGTAAAGGTCGTCGGAAGACTTAATACTTACAATTTCACAAAACAAAACTATAAATACCCGTTTTCTTTTTTAAGTAAGACTTTAATAAATGATATTTCAAAAGTTATAAAACATATAATAATTTGAATATTATTATAAGTGGTGTTGATGCGATAGTGTTATTTTTCATCAGAGATTGAAATTAAGTGTAAGGGGTGTATTGAATCAGTCATAAAACAAAGCCCTTAAATAGCTCAATAAATTTCAATTTTGAAATGCAGTTTTAATTTTCTTTTACATTGAATTAATTTTCGTTTCGTTTACATTGAATGAAAATATTCATAATTTAAGCATTCCAATTGAAAAAACACCTGCATATTTTGCAAATTGAACTGTCTTTGTATGTACATGTATATTGAAAACCTTTCTCTAGTGATAATGAGCGATACAAATCTAGCATTTTGTGATACCATAAATCTACACATTTAATTTATTTTCCGCAAGTATTTTATATCCGTATATGATGACCAAACGCGATTGCTTGTTTTCATGATGATGTTTCGAACACTGCTGCAGTAACGCACGATCTTTACAGCAGAGTTTACATTTGCAGGTACCCGTTAAATACGTGAATTGTGTAGCAATAAATTTGTAAAATATTTGAAATGTATAGTTATTAAACACTTTATTGTTATGTTTAAACTGGCTAATATATATAGTTAATAGTTCCTAGCTGTTAATCCATTTCGGACAAATGTCTATTTTTTAAATATGTTCAAATATTTTATTAAAGCAACTGTAAAGTTTTTGACTTAATATGCTAAGAGATGACATGGAGGTATCATAAATTGTGTTTAATGACCAGACACATGTGGTTTATGCAGAGACCCCATACAGAGTCATACAAGTATAGGTCCCTGGGTTTATTACACTGTTTTCTTAGTAATTGTCTGGACAGTATCCGATCATATCGAGATAATCGGTTTGTGATAAACAAAGGGGCAATTAAACACTGGGTTAAAAATGCTGAAACAAAGAGTGTCAAAACTGGTGTGAACAATTAAATAAAAGCATTTACATTTATATAGAGGATTTATTTAATCTGTAACAAGGTAAGTTTTTACAGACAAATAGGTTCAATTCAGTTTCTATATGTTGATTACATAAATTCAATCAATTTGTTGTTTGTTTTCGTCCTTATTTGTGTTCGTTCATTGGATTCAATTTAACCTGAAAGAATTTCAAGTTCTGAGCATTTTTTGTTCTTCAAAAGGGTCGCGAATATGATCGTAACCTTATCACGATGCGGTTCATCACATGCAAACGATAGCAGAATGGCCGCAGTTTTGACGGCCAAAATTTGAGCATGCGCAAACGTGACGTCATTATCGGAATCCCCAAAACCTCCTATATTTTCACGTCGGAGCTCAAATCAGTTAAAGATAAATCGTTCAATCATATGAGTCCATTAAGAATCAAATTAAACGGTTCTTTCAACAATGAACACCAACGTGAGATTGGAAATGTATCGGAACATATACATTCGCATTTGGAAACAGCGGAAGGCCTTCCTGATTGTAAAGGCTTTATTGCTACTGAGTTCACTAGACGCTTCTTCCAAAGTCGTCTCGAAGCTACAGATGCTTGCTTCATCCAGTTTGCAATCGGTTTTGATACACGAACTCGTTTAAACTTTACTCGCGATGTCTTTCTAGGTAAAGTCTGGTTTTGGTCATACACGTCTGTCGGAGGAAAGCATCCTTATCTAAACTGGCCCATTGACCACGGTGTCTTGTCATTTGGCCTTTTGTCTTACCGAACCGCCAGTGTACCTTATGTTAGCTTAAACGGTACGCAACAAGGAGAATGTAAAATAACACTCGGGACACAAACCGCCACTGTGCTGATATCTAAGGCTCTTGTTGAAGTGATCCACAATTCGTCCAAGCAAAGCTACACAAAGTTCCCCGTGAATTACTTTTGCTACCTGGCAGAAGCGCCCGGAATGAGAGACTCGGTTGTCTACTATTTAGCGTTGTACACAGGTTTTCCGGTGACTTTCATCAACTACAAATGCTGCACATCGATATACTTCTTTACCAACAGCTCATACGTGCAAGATTGTTCTGAAAATCAAATGAAAAAATGGAACCAGTCGGTAATCGGACCCTACATTTTAGGAGTGGTATTCGCGATGTACTTTCCAATTTTATTGTTCCGTTTGAGTGCCTGGGTTTCTGAAGACGAACCTTTGTCGGAGAATGCAGACGGTGACCAAGCCGAACTGTCTGACCTCAGTGCTGATAACGAGAACTCCGATTGGATGTTTCTTGACGGTCGATCCCCACTGACTGTATCTTACGTATTGGGATTTCTCTTCACAGGGATAAAGCGAAAATACCCCTACGCATTTTCCAGAGTGCGACGGTTGCTGCTTATGATTCTTGGAACCAGTGTGATTGCTTTTCAAATCCGTATGTACCAGAAAGGCATCGGGGTAAAGGAGCATACAATTACTGTTGCTGACCTGGCTATGCATGGTGCGCCCATGGGCTTTTTATCAGTACTTGCCCACCCAAAGGATCGTGCCAAGGTGTTTGTACCATTGTTAGGCGGGCCGTTTGCAGTATTTGGCATATACTTTGCTTTGGGCATTGCTTTTCTCGTGGTTCCAAGAAGTTTGAAGGCTGTTACCGAGATTGGTTTGCCGACCACTTGCAAATTTTCCCCGCTGTTTCTTGGAACCGATGACATACTCACGCTGGCCCTTTTTAGGACAAGTGCAGCACCTGGCTACGAAAAAGGGGCATGCCTCTTTAAAGCCAGCTTTAGCATGCTTTTTGTCTGTGGATTTTGGTCAAGGGTTTGGGAAATACAGAACCAACGATTTGATATTTTTGTTAACCGCACATTTCTAAACATACTCTTTAGAATATTAGTGTTTCCTGTTCTGGCTTGTTTTTGCCTAGTTGAAATATTGATATGTATTGTATACTATGCAGTACCGCTGTTCAGTTTTGTTGTCATCATGGTAAAGGGTGCATCTTTATCGTTTCTGAATAAAATAAGCTTTGACAATTACTTCTTTCGTCGTGGAATTACAGCTTGTGTGGCTATTGTTATTGTTTTCGCAATGTGCATATGCTTTGTATATTGCGCCCTACTAATTTGTGTTCAAAGTTTTTCATTTATTTGTCAGGTTATAATGTTCTGTCTCGTTGCCGTTATTGTTAACCCATCGGTCTCATTCGGGTATCTCTTCTTTGCGGTAGTTTTTGTCTATTATCTGGTTCATCTTGTGCGGGATTTTGGAGACGGGTACCTCGCCCTGTTTTCTACGGCGGTAGAGCAATCCGTGATGCTAGAACGCAATCTGAATCATGTATCCGTTCAAGAAGGCCAGCTTGTGATTTCTAACCTTCGAGTTACAGGAATAAGGTCCATACGAATCAACGACACTGTTCTCGACACGCCGCACAATGTTATCAGCGCTATAACACGTGCTTCATCTCCATCAAAAACTAGGACTGTTGGTCACACCCACGGAATCCCCAAGAAGCTGTTCTGGAGCATTGTAAAACATTTTCGCCCGGTCCATAGAGAAATTCTTGCATTAGTATTTCATATCACAGTCATCGTAGCGTTTGTTGGGATGACCTTTAACATCACATATTCGTTCGCTCCCGGTCCCACGTCGGAGATCTCCGAGGTCATGCACGTGGTGTTTGTCGTCATCATCGGAGCGCTACCACGTGTTCTGGAACTTGCGATGACGAACGAGAGCGGAATAGTCAAGAAAGAGATCCATGAGCGGGAAATAGAACAACATATAATAAAATACTGGCAAGAGGAACGTAAGGAAGAACATGCCATCGTACGAATACAGATGAATAACAGAGACGAGACTGAACATCATAACTCAAATGTGTGCTTTTCATGATTTCATAAAGATACATGTTTTGTTATCTTAAGAAAAATAATTTGGACGTCCATACAGTAGCAGTTTTTTTCTAACAAATTAACGCAGAATAATGTAGAAATCAACAATACTGTATTGTCACTAAAAAATGAAAATTTGAGGATAATGGTAGTTACGCATTTAAAATGTAAATATGAAAACAACAAAACACAATTCGTGTATTTCTTAAATAAATTAAATCGTCATTTTAGTTTAAATTATGTTATATTGCGATGCCAAACTAATGATACTAATAAAAGAGTAATGACTTAGTTACATATATGCACTCAAAATGTGATCATGGTATATACTTATGTTTCTGAAGATATAAATGAGTTAATTTCTTTAATGTTTGCTGACGATGTTTCCAGTTTCTCTGATACCATCATACGTCTGCAAAGGCAAATTAATTCCATTGAACAATTCTGTAAATCTGTTGATATGAAAATTAATCTTGATAAAACAAAAATTATCGTATTTAGAAATGGTGGTGTTGTTAAACAAACTGAAAATGGACATGTTGTGGAAAAAATATTGATATCGTCTCATCTTATAAATATCTGGGTGTTTATGTTACGCCAAAACTTCTTTGGTCGAAAACTCAAGATATGTTAGCATTGCAAAGTATAAAATCATTTGCTTGTATATTTCGATATCAAAGTAAATTTGATCGTTTAAGTTCTGTAGATGTTTTTAAAGTGTTTGATGCCATGATTAGACCTATACTTTGTTACGGGTCCGAAATATGGAGCTATTCATATGTAGATAAAATTGAAAAAGTATAAATAAAATTTTGTAAACAATATTGTTATTTACCACAAAACACACCTGATATCTTAGCTTTAGGATAATGTGGTAGACTTCCTTTATGTATAACATATATCCCAAATTGCATCAAGTTCTGGTTGAACATCACCCGTATGGAAAATCATAGATATCCTAAACAGTGTTTAAATGTTTAAAGAGTTAGACCGATCTGTACTGTGAACCATATCTAAATATTAATTTGTCTTTTGTTTTAAGGAAAACTTTGTCAAGTTTTCGTTGCTCAGCGCATGATCTCATGATTGAGAAAGGTCATCATTTATCAATAGATAGACATTTAAGATTTGTCCATTATGTGTAAAAAATAATAAAACGTTGTTGAGGATGAATATCATTTCTTTTTAGAATGTAATGAATACGAAACATTTAGGCAGACATTCTTCAAATATGACTGGTTAAGTACTCAATCTCATCAAAAGTTTTATACTATATTATGCTTAAAAGATGAACACAACATTATAAATATCGCTAGGTTTTTGCATAACTCGCTTGTAAGAAGAGAATAAATATTGAGCATACATACTTGAAATAGATTGTTGTAATGCTCTTTCTTACTTTTTAATTATGTGTATAGAGTTATCATTTGAGAAACTTTTTCTTTTTAAGCATTAGTATATTAAATGTTTTACATAAATTAAGTGTATAACAACATGCTTTAATGTTCTTAAATGTATGACTATGTATCACTTTGTTTGACATATTTTCATGTACATGCTGTATTTTGGGCCAGTGGCCTATATTACCTAATAAACATGTCTCTGTCTAGTAATACAAAGTTTGCTTCCATTTTCTAAAGTACCGGTATTCAAGCTCTGGGGAAAAAGACAAAATCCCATTAAATAAATCTCCACATGTAATCGTCGGTACGTTTAAGGTTTTCACAACTCTACATGCAAACGTGTAATTTTCACATTTTTCCATTTGTAGTATACTACTTTGGTCAATTGTTCACACCAAGTCATGTTCTAAATAAAAGAAAAGAATACGTCCCATTAGGAAATACTGTTATTTGTACAATGTATGGCTTATTTTAATACGAGCCAATTTTCAGAGCCTGTACGTATACATTTGACAAGTAATTTAACGTCCGACCATCATAAAGTTTTGACAAAATTAATGTCAATAAATATCTTTAAATCAATTTCACACGTACTATGTAGTCCCTTTCTTCATAACATTTATATCACAAGTAGTATGAAAATAGAATTTTAGAAAATAATTATTTTCAGAAAATAAATTTTACTTAATTTTCTACAGTTTATTTGTTTTACTTTAATTATTCTTCATCATAAAGCTCAGAGTATTTTAATTTCAACATTTTGTTTATTTAAAGTTTAATTTACCGTAATTATAACTAGCTTTAGATTGTTTGTGTTGACAACACGTCATTGTATTTAGATTTATGAATATTGGGTAAATAAATAATAAATAAATAAATATTATTATAAATAATAATGTGAAATTGACAGAGACATAATACTTTTATACACGTAGTACGAATTCAGAGAATAAATTGTACTCTATATGTTACAGTAGTTTGTTGGTCCTCTGACAGAATAGAAACAAATGTAAAATACGAAACGTAAATAAGCGAATAAAACACGTTGACATTTTATTAAGGGTGTTGTTCAAATTTTATTTATCTGACATTAATAAACACAGTGTTGAAATAAATGCAAAAATATGTTACATATCAATGAATGCCGCATGGCGAAACAATATGGCAACGACAATCCATTTGGACCGTGCTCTGTGAAAAGAGGGTTTAATGCAAGTGCGTAAAGTGTCGTCCTATATTAGCCTGTGCAGTCCGCACAGGCAAATCAGGGACAACACTTTCCGCCTAAACTTGTTTTTTGCTTAGAAGAGACTTTCTTGAAACGAACAATATCATGAAACGAACAATATCATATAAGCGGAAAGTGTCGTACCTGATTAGCCTGCATGGGTCATGCACAACAACATTGACTGGGCGCTCTTCTGCAGCAGTGGCTTCATATTTCAGAGCAGCATCAACAAATACATCGTTGTTCAAGTCGAAAGCCTCTTACAAAACGGACACGTATTCCGTGCGACGCCCACCAAAGATAATGCCCTCTATTGGACTCTTTCAGGAATCTTCCACCGCTCATCGATGATGGGGCACAAAACAGCAGGGGTACAGAACCTGCAGTTCGGATGAGCAGATGTTTTCGCCGTGATCCAGTACTCCTCTCTGATATTTACTGCGATCGTGGCATTATCCTCAATTCTTTCTAACTACACTCCACCATCGCTCGTCTCAGCAACGTTCGTAACAATCGTGTTTTAATCACTGCCTTTATGGCGTTTGGGTTGGTCTTCATCGACGTTCCGAGAGCCGCACCTTCTTGTCAAAAACTCATCCAGGCGATATTTTCAAAGCGGCGGCAAAGTATTTTTCCCTTCGGGGTGTCCACAACCATAATCAGCATGTGTTCTGCCAACCACCTTCTCTCAACGCTCAAGGATGGAACCGAGTCTGAGAGCAAAGCATTTCTTCCCTAACAACGAGTGACCACTGACGTCGCTGTCAAATGAGCAGATCTCGTTTATCTCTGGAAATCATGGTATCACAACACCCCTGGGATTGCATGCCCTTGACTCTTTGAACTCATCAGCATCACCAGTGCGTGTTGCTGGCTTGCCAACAGAATGAATGCAATTCACAAACTCGCCTTCCTTCCGCGTACCCAGTACCTCTGATTCAATGCGCGAATGCCGAGTTTGTGAGCTTGATGCCAATCTTTGAATGAAAAACAGTTCCGTTTACAAACTCAAACAGTGTACTGCACACGATATTAGGACACACCTCTGTTTGTTTGATACTGTGTTTGGATGATGTGTTTTGGGCTAACGACCATTACTTTCAAATAAAGATCTTTTCTGTTCTGTTTAACGTGGACATTTTTTTGGGGGGGAGGGGGGCATTTTATATAATGTTAACAAAGAGTTATTTTTTGTTTGATCAATTTCATGAAACTTAGTATGTTAATATGTTCCACGTTTCAGTTTTTGTAAGAGTTATCGTTTTATTTTACGTTGTTTGCACTACATTAAAATAATTCAATGAAACTAAACGTGTTTGCTTTTTGTCATGTTATTTTGAAGCGTCGAAATCAACCTGAAAACTTCCCCACGACAATCTATTTTTGCTTATATTAACATGTATAATTTACTTATGTATCGGTATATTTTATTAATTTTTCTTATGTTTTGTGTTTAAGAAGCTTTTCAGTCAAGAGCTGAGATTAAATGTGTGATTCTGATTAGCGAAACTGATAACATGCATAATACTGAACAACGAAGCCTTTCAATATCTATCAACTTTTCAATAGAAGTATTAGCAGTTTTGCCCTTGTTATGTTCATGAGTTATGTTGATATATTATGATGAACAAATAGTTGATTATAAACAATACAATTATTATAAAGAGTCTACGTCTGTCTGTCTTAAAGTAAAAAGCACCTACGGCATAAAAATATCAGATGTACAAACACTATGGCAGAGTAGTGCATATAGAATTCGCAAAAAGCAAACATGTTGAATAAATTATTTAAGTTAATATTGTTAAGTTTTGTATTTGTCTTGTAGCTGATAAAAAGCATGCCACAAGCAGGAAAACACGATCAATTTAGAAACAATTGACCATGATGCTGACTATGAGAAAAACATTGAACGTTTGAACAATTTTAACTAGCTTGTTTTATTTTAGAATTCATCGTTTATTATGAAATTAATAAGAGGGTTTGTTCAATGATAAAATTGTTTACCGGTATATAAAGAGAGCTGTACTTTGAGCGTAACATCGGAAATGCATAAAAACAATTATACATGTATACATGTATAAATAATATCTGATCACGTTGTCATGGAAAACGTTCGTGTATCAATGTCAAAAGCAAATAAACAATGTTTTGCTCTGATACATATCTATTTACCTACGTTAACAATGTTTTTGTTAAATTCCTTCTCGTTCAGAATTCCAAATCGTTATTTATTGGCAGGGGAATAAGAACAAATTGAACTTGTCATGGCGTGTTTCAAATTGTATGATTCCAAATAAAATGTCTCTATAGTTAACCTAGAACGATCCGTACGTTATTTAACTGCTAATATTAAAAAGGTCGAGTATAACTGAAAGGTCGATAACACGCTTATACATCACCGATGTCTTTTATTTGTAGACTTAATTCTTAGTAATTAATGATATTATAGACGCACGAAACAAATCACACAGAGGGACGTGGATTTGTATATATTTTCATACAATATCCTGGCCCAATGCACTAGATTTATTCACTAGCTTTAAATGGTGATTATATGTGGCCGCATGGGGAATAACGTGGGGTCACGAATTGTTTACAAGCATTTATTAGCACTCATACCACTTAACCACGAACCTTTAAACATAAACCTTTTACACGATGCACAAATAACACTCACGAAATGTATTACATGTCACGCCAAAACATAACAAATCTATTACAAAATGTCACTGTTTTGTAACCTGTAAAAACGAAAAACGTACTGTTCTGTTCTGTTCATAACACAGACTGAACACAAATGGTCGTCAGACATAAGATGTTCATGTGCAAGGTGTATAAAACACTGCACTTGAACTTACACGTGCAGAGGTACCCCGGTACATTCATTGATTTTTTACTTTAGACTCCGACTGAGCAACCCAGAACCATCTTCTTTATTGTTCGAATACAGCGATTTAACACACACTCGTTCCCCAGGCAGCAAACCGACCACGGAGTCAGCAGAGGCGTAGCTATAACCACTGTGATCATAAAGCGCCCCGTTGAAATTCATGTTTCCATTAACGTTAATCTCAAAGAAAACTGATCCGCCGCTCTCGGACAACAGCCGAGCTGTAAACAAGTAAGTTCCTCCAACAGGAGCAGTGAAGACGCCACTGAAACTGTCGTACCCAGAACCGTGGTTGTACAAAACGTCCTCGAACACGATGACGTCTGCGTTAGCAGGTGTTTTGTTCTTGACTCGTCTCGCTTTGAGCAAAATATTCGTTGTTTTGTGGGTATCTGCAATTTCAAAAATATACAAATAAGTAAAACTTTTTTTATTCAGCCGTTAGTCGAGGTGTCAAATTAAACTACTCAACTTCATTGAACGATCAATGCGACAAAAACAAAGTGGATGCGTAAACCGATGTGGGAAATTTTTATTCTAACACAACACGCGGTTTGATTTAAAATAACAAAATAAGTAAATGTTATTTGAAAAAACCCACTAGCGAAATATGCCAATGTATATTATGCGTATATAATATTTCAATAAAATGTAAACAATATTTCATTTGATAACTTAAAATAAACTCGCCATTGTTAATCTTCTCTATAAGCTGCTGTACTTGGTCATCAGCTCGCGATTGCAGTGCAGTCAGGTTGTTATGACATCCCACAAACACCTCCTGTATAAGTTCCAGACGGGAATCCTCGGTCCTCATCACGTGATCAATGTTATCCCGTAGGCTCGTCAGCTTTCCGAGTTGTTCATTCATCCTCGCCTCCCACTTGTCCATTTCTGCTTCCATACGGATCATCTTCTCCAGGAGCTGTTCATCGTACGTGTACGTGATCTGTATCGGGGCTCGATGCAAGCACCACGGATGGCACCCAGAGCCGAAACCGCAAACAGCAGAAAAAGCATTGCACCGACCCTCTGCATGATTCTTCTAGGACGGAGAGTTGAGAACTCACTGAAAACCATCTGAGCTTAAGGGTCTGCAGTTGTGATTTTGAAATCAGCCACATTTACAATGTGCGTATCCAGACTTTTTGACCGTAATGGTTCATACCTATCAAAATGTTTTATGCCATATGTATTAAGAAATTTTCTAACATCGATAACGCGTAACTTCATTTATTATATAAAAAATAACAACTCATTGTTGACCAACTCATACTGCGGTAAGGGTGATTGTAAATAAAAATGTATATGCGGTCTCAGGGTTTTCCTCGCATTTTTTGTAAATTAACTTTGAGCAAGAAAGAAAAGCGTGACCTGGCTAAATGCTTTATCTTAAAATCTTGACGAATGGACAAACTCAGTGAAATAAACAACGAAAAGCGAAACATTATTATATTTATAAAAGTAAATACGCCCTTAACAAACATTAAGTGCCAGGAGCTGTTTCGTGGGAAATGTTTCACCTGATCAATGTGGTGTAAAAATGGAGCTTAAAGGGGCCTTTTCACAGATGTTGGCATGTATTGAAGTTTGTCATTAAATGCTTTATATTGATAAATATAAACATAGGATCTAAAACGCTCCAGTACAAAAACACAAGAATAACATTAAAGACAGAAAATAAGTAACCCTCAACGGAGCTCGAACCACTGACCCCTGGAGTAAAAGTCTATCGCTTAGACCACTCGGCCATCCGTTCTCATACAGTCAGTGAAGTATTTTATAATTTATATAAACACTCCTCGTAGTATCACAAAATATAACGACAACAACATAACTCTCCGAATTATTCAATCGTTTCGCGTTGCAACGCTTTATAATTTGCAGGTTTAAAAATCGTCAAAAGATGCATTTAATGGATATTTTAGAGTATGGTAAATGTTCAGTATAACTGTTTCCTTACAAATATCATAACTACAACGAAATTTGCGAATCTGAAACATTTTTTTTTAATTTTGTCAATTTACCAAAACGTGAAAAGGCCCCTTTAAATGCATGTTATTAAAGGTTACGTGTTTACAAACACATGAAAGGTTTATGTTGAGATGTATTTTCTCACGGGAATCATATCTACGAATCTGAGCAATGTCCGGTACCCATTTGAAAAAAAACGTAAAAATCGAATCATACTGCGCATTTGCATGTAAAGAGCATCTGTATATTAAATGGACTCAAAATTCAAAAGATAAACATATTTAAAAAAAAAAAAACAGCCACTATAAAAATGTAAATAATGAACTTTTTTCGATTTTTTTAACCGGTGTACTACCATATCAAAATGTATACCGGTTATACTTTAGCACTATTTTGTATAGTTCAATTGCAAAAGAGTCGGTTCTACATTTACTTTTTAATCCCCACAGTTGTACTTCTATATATACTTTTTATTCCCTCAGTTGTACTTCTATATATATATATCACAGGTGGTTAGCGTGTGGCTATGCTATTAATTATTGAAAACATCATTTTGAATGATAAATAATCATATTATAACAAAAAATTAACTTTTCTGAAAAAAAAAATTTCACTATAAGACTAGTCTTTATACTATATAGGGGTATAATTTTTTTTATTTAGCCATTAGATTAGCTATATTGATAGAATTTCAAACTCCTGTGATGAAAGTGACCTTGAGTCAAACCATGATGAATCTGATATTGATATTGATGTAGAAGCTGTCAAAAAAAACATCAGATACTGCGTTTATTGAACAGTCTGAACTTCATGTGGCACAAGCTGATAAACAAAACAAATTTAAGGTTTACTTTTTTTAAATGTTTAAGCACAAATTTAATTAATAATTATTATTATAAAAAAAGTGTTATGTAGATAAATAACCAATAATTTGATATTCTACAGGTTAGGAAGTTACGGTCTTGGCGAACAGCATTCTCACTTTCAGTGTGACAACTGTTGTGGCCAAAATAAAAACAACATAGTCATCTGGTACCTTCTGTGGAGAGTTCTTATAGGTAATAGCAAGCCCTTAGTTATTGTGTTTCTGATAGCTTTTTTAATGTTGAGAAATTAATTTAGCTAAACCTGTTGTTAAAAATATTTGTTTGCAGTAATGCAATTGCAAAACGGTAAAGCATGTTGATATGTAGTAAATATGTTTAAAAAAAATTACTCTGGTATCTATCCCAAAAGGAAAATTCTCTTAAAATAATATATTGAAATGAGTCAACATTCTTGAGTCAGTCAATTACTACAAAATACATATTCTAAATTGTAGCCTGACCTTTTTTAATAATTATGTTTTAACATTTCAGGTTTACATAGAATCATCACACTAAGCTTTATGTTGATAAGACATACAAAGTTTACACCAGATTGGCACTTTTGCATCTGGAAGTCAAAGTGGAGGTAAATTCCTTATCACAGTATGGTGTATGTGACCTGCATGATCCTTCTTGATAAACCTTGTTTGCATTTCCATAGGTCTATCCAGTTGTATAGTTCCGCCATGTAATAAAATATAAAATTAATAAAACATATATCAATTAAAAATAGTGTGTAGGTACTTTATGTCAGTCTTGTAACAGGAAAATCAATATTCATTTTAATAGTTTCAGCTGTTTTATTGGTATGAAATTCTTGATATGGCAAACAAAATCCCATGCAAAATCATCATTCAAACTTTGTAGTTTTCTATTACAACAACAACAAAATAATAATTTGATAATAGGAAAACTATGTTTTGCAATTGTTTCTTAATTAAATGGTAATCTTGATACAGAAACTTCAATGCAGAAATGTTGTCTGATGTCGCTGCGTCTGTGGGGTTATCGTCAAGGACGGGCTACAACATCCCCCAGCTTGTGGGGGACTCTTCCAATCCTGTTGTTATCTAAGACAGGAAGGATTACTTTACGACATTGTTTCACCACATAAAGAATGTCACCAAATTTCATCAATTTCCATGTGTCAGCAGAGCATCCCGGTGTTGTGGAATGCAGGGAATTTAGTGACTCACCAGTAGTCAGAATCACTCTCAGGAAGGTCTCGAAAGTGAATGTTAATGTGAGCTGTGACAACCTGCCATAAGAAATGTTTGCGAAAGGGCTTGATCTGGACGATCAGTGGTATTTTTTTGAAAACATTCGTGAATTCTGTCTCATAGATGAACCAAAAACTTGACATGTCCGAAACGCGCTACTGGTGAGCAACAAAAAACAGACTGTGCCCCCCAAAAAAGAAGGTGCATAATTTAAGATGCGCATCTGATCTTCTCTGATGGTCCCACAACAATTACATACATCATGTATCAGTGTTTATTTTGGCCAAGGTATTGTGTGATATATTTTCCCACAAACAATGCAAAAAATCCTCTATTCCTAGGAAAGCTAAAACATGTATACGATTGCTAAATGTGTCAGTTGATACAGGTTTTGAAATGTTCAATGCAAACTTTTGTTGTTCTAATTGCACAAGCTTGTTTTCAAGTTTTTTATATCTCATATTTACAAAAAAAAATCATTTTTTCCATGTAGATCTAACCATGCAATTGTTTTCACCTTATGGACACAGACTGCCTATCAGAAAAACTGGGAAAAAATCAGTGTGAATATTGTATTTATTTATGTTTTACAATGAAAATCCTATATTTTTGTTTGTTTGCTACATTGTTTCCATAGTAACAAAAACAAACAATTTTTATGTTTAAGTAATTGTGTTTTTTTTGTCTATTTTTCTCTATCAGAAATAATGATAAATAATGATTATTTCATTTACTGAAACGTTTAGTATCCGAGTGTACTTTCAACCAACACTTTTCAATGCTGTGCTTTTCCATTTTGTTGTGTTTGAGGTTACATTATACTTAAATACACATGTAACTGAATAAAAAAAGGAAATTGTTCATGGAACACACACATTATTGATTGTTATCGTTTAACTAGTTACAAAACAGTGAAATTAATGTTATGTTTGCCTTTAAACAAACACTTGATTGAAAATACAATTCATAGATTTATAAAAGGCGTGATTGTGTGCTCTGGTGATTATTAACATGTAGATTGGTTACCATAGCAACACAAATGGTACATTTTAAATGTCCATAATGCTGTTGTCAGTTTATTGCACTATAATTATGTATTTGACTAAAGGAAAGATTATTGTTTTAATAAAACAATGTGCTTGTTGTTTGAAAATTTTCGTTGTTTTTTTGTATTAAATGATAACTTTTAGTGACGGTAAAATGTAGGGTTGGTAACTTTGGAAGGTCATAAAATTAGTTTTGAATGTGATGAATAAAAAATCTATATCATTTTTGTGAAATACAATGTTCAGAGAATCCAAAATTGCCAAAAAGTCAAAATGTGACTTTTTGAACACAAGACTGATTTTCCCAGCTTTGGTCACATGTATACCTTTTAATGCCCACAGTTGTACTTCTTTGTATACCTTTTAATCCCCAGAGTTGTACTTCTTTTTATCCTGTCACATGCCTTTAAACCAACCCGATAACCAGGAAACAAAATATCCCAATAGATATTAGGTTAGTTGACCACGTGACCTCGAATATCCGTCAGTTGCTCTCCGCGCATGCGCATGCCTTAACTATTGTCTATTAATAAACTATACTTTTTCTATTAAAAAATACCAAATACATGTAAAGTACTGTTTGTTTAAACATTATTATTTAAAGAGCATAATTTCGCATTTGTGTATTGAGTTAATAACGATTAACTCGATTTCTGTGTTGTTTAACAAGATGGAAGCTAGCCTAAGCGCTTTGCATGACGTGACGTCACAATGTTTTTGCTCGCGCGTGGGTTTTCCCATATTTAATATTTAAACACAAAATACTCGAAAACTAGATATTTTAGAAACATTTTAATGAATGCTGAAAATGTGACAGGATAAATAGAATAATAGGTTGGTGACGGGGATGGAGAATGCTGGCTCGTCGGAGGATCTTATCGGGTGAGCCTGATAAATTCCTCCGACTTGCCAGATAACCATTCTCCATCCCCGTCACCAACCTATTATTCTCTATATATAATTTGTAATGCCCACATACTTGTTTAAGTCGACTGAACATATATACCATAGGCTAAAAAATCCAAAATGTTCACACAATTCCATGCCATTAGCTCTAACAGTTGGGTAGCTGTACAAAACATATTGTATCCAAAGGTGCCATTTATCATCTTATCTGTGTGATTTTAAGCAGTGCATATTGGGAACACACTATTTGTTCCGCAAAGGTTATACGAATTGTTTAAAAAAATAGTTTTTTAATCTACTTTGTCAGGAGTTTCATTTAGACTTGGGACCAAAATAATGAAGTAAAACACGCGAAGCTCAAAAAAAATTACACCCATCTGGAAATCATCTTTTGTCTTTAAAAAACTAAATGAGATCTCTGCATATGCACACAATCAATTGGGAAAAAAAGCAATTGTATATACAATAAAAATAAAATAAAAATATTTTGAAGATTTGGAAATAAATTTCTTTTTCGCGGACCAGCAAATGCTTAGCATAAGAATGTTTTTCAACAAATGCCATGCAGTGATTCGATTCTTGCAAAGGGTTAATCATTGATGTCACATCTCTATAATAAGACAAATATAAAGATAGATAAAATATGTTTTGGGAGGGATTTGGTAATGCCCAATTATTTATAATCAAATTGCTCCTAATTTCTCATATTTTTTATTCTTCAAAAGCCAACACTTTATACTGTTCAAGAGATTGAACATTCTAATAGTGTTTTTAAAAGAGAAAAGGCAAACTTGATATACAAGTGTTAGAAGACATGAAATTTATCTCGGGTTTATTTGTCTAAAACAAATTACTTTTGATTGTCTTACTCAGTTACATATTTGTATGTAAAGCATTAAATTGTTTCGTTCCACGATAAGGCTAACAGTATGAGCTTGCATAAGCTTTACTGCTGAATAAATGGTGGTGTTGTTGTTGACAACATGCAGACATTCGTAAAGCATTTATCTGTAACAAACATCTTTTAAGTGTGTGTCCGTGAATTTGTTAGCATCTTTTATCATATTATCCGTGGAAATTAGCTAGTAAAAGGGAATTCACTGCTGCGATGATTTGGAACGGTTCAATCAAGCGGTTATTACTGCCCTTGGATAGTGTTTACCAATAACAACGACCTATATTCTGGCAAGGTGAATATAGTTTGTCTTTTATTGTTTCAAACATTGCTTCATGCAGTTGTGTGATTGCTATATGGACATGTTATATTGGAAATTTACTGTATTGATTAATCGTTTCATTACCAGTGGTAAAATTATTTTGTGAAATGACTACATTTTGTTTCGGGTAGTCCTGACCATTGATAATTAGTTACGATCAAAACAGGTAAACAGCTGGAAACGAAAACTAAGCAATACACATCAGTTAAAATGCGTATTTTGTATTGAAATATATTGTATTACAGGGATTTTAAGTCTGTTTTGCTACCAAATGCAATTCTCTCGAACTGGATTTACAACGAAATGTCAACGAACATACCGGTAATCACTTCATAACAAAGAGTACGGATGTGGGCATCGTGAAGAACACCACCAAATTGTTTTCGGGAAATATTATATAGCAATGCATCATGATTATGTTCCAACTTATTCATTAACAAGTGTTCTTAAAGGGGCCTTTTTACAGATTTTTGCATGTATTGAAGTTTGTCATTAAATGCTTTATATTAATAAATGTAAACATTGGATATAAAAAGCTCCAATAAAAATCAAGAATAAAAAAGTAACCCTCAACAGGGCTTGAACCACTGACCCTTGGAGTCCAAAAATAGAAATAATCTTAGGCGTAGACTCAGACTTCAACATGGACTCAGACTTAACAAAGACGAAACGAAAATTAACTTGACTTATATAAGTACGCTTACACCTATGACGTCATAAAAATGCACTCTTCAAATTCGAGGAAGTCATCCAAAAAAACGTCACAAACAGCAGCCGGTATAATTTCAATGGGTGCATTCGTAACGCGGTTCTGCATACTCTAGTCAGGATCTCCGGAACAGCTTACGAACGCTTCGGAACACTGTTTGGTACAAGTTCCTTCTGCGCCGGCGTAAAAGGTGGTGCAGAGTTAACACAAAATGGCGGAAAGAGACTGTGCATCGTTCCACAAATGTGATTGCGGAATATTTTTCGCAACTCTGCAATCTGCAAAGCAGACTGAGCACAATTGTACTAAGATGAGAAAGCTGTAATGTACAAGATTTATCAACCATTTTGATTGCATTTTACAGCGTACATGACGGTGTGAAACATTTTTTTTGATAGAACAGCGCATCGTCCCAGCCTCTCTTCGATCCGACAATGTTATCGCTACATGATCATGTAAAATACCAGTCAAATATGTCGGATATTTCTCTGCATTCTTGTAGTTGTACATGCGTGCACTTAATTTCGTATTAGATCTGCCTCTGCAATTTTGTACACACGATCTAAGCTTGAAAGATGTACATGTTCTGCTCGTTTATAATATAATTATTAATTAAGATATCTCTGTCACCACCATTGGATGATTATTGAACAATTGTATTTTGGGCCGGAGGCCTTGCATTACAATAAACTATATGTTATGTTATGTTATTCTTTTTATATAATTTCTGGTGATGACTGAGTCATTTGTTAGTTCTTATTGAATGCTCTGAGCTTTTATGAGTACCTACGTACAGCTCAGAGGGTTAATATCTGGGAGTTGGATTATTGCAACAACCCGGATAACGATTTTTCTTCCCCCTATTGGGAAAAGTACCTGTACCATACCAATTCATGAATTGGGAAAAATTAGCGCGAAAACCCCTGAAATTGGGAAAACTTGGGTCGTGAAATCTTCCAATTGTGAATTATAGTTTTTTTAATTGCTTGGTATCAAAAGAAAAAATAAACTCAAAAATTGATTTACATTCATTTTGGCTTGAAATGTTCAGTGTAAGTGCTCATTTTATTTGTTAATTTGCAGATATGGCCGACGAAAATTGCACCGCAAAGAAGCAAAAGTCTCCAGACTGGCCCGAACCAGCCGTCATTGCATTAAATGCACTGGTTCGAGACAGCTGGGGATTGCTTTTTGGCGAATACGAAGGCACGGGCGCCGAAAAAGTTCCCGTGATGCGGCGTAGAGTATGGGACACCATAGCTCAAAGAATATCGGTGTAAGTAGCCTTCTTTAAACTTTCCGTGTATTTCTTCAATGATGTTTTGTTTACGGTATTGATTTGATGTTATCAAAAACCCATCAAAATGGATTGTATTCTTAAACATTTTATTGTTCGCTTATCTCTTATTGTAGACTATAAGAATGTTAGCACGAATGGTAAATGTAGCGATTTTTTTACAGCGAATTTGGAGTACAGCGAACATGGGAGCAGTGCCGGAAGAAGTTTCAGAATGCCAAAACTATATGTAATTAGATCTGAAATACTCAAGAGTTAATCGAAAGAAATATGGAGCTATGTTTAAGTAAAAAAATTATTGGTTCTCTTACCTTGACTGCAAGTTATCCATAAATTATCCTCTATGTGCATTCTATAAGTCAATTGTATCATAATTCCACCATTTTGGAAATGAAGTTATTTCCCATAGTCCGATCAATGAGTAAGTACATGCTATGTTGGTTAATGTACGCTCATCAATTCCATGGACTTGGGAAACAAGTTAAATTTAATTACAGTTACACACATTTAAAGAACATCCATCATTTTTTTTTAAATAATAATTTCCATCGATAGAAGTGTCATTTATAAAATAGTATTACATGTTTAAACGAAAAGGTATCTCCAGAATCATTTTTATTCCACATCGTCATTTAAAGGGGCCTTTTCACATATTTTGGCATGTATTGAAGTTTGTCATTAAATGCTTTATATTGATACATGTAAACATTGGATCTAAAAAGCTCCAGTACAAAAGCAAGAATACAATTTAAAAAAAAGAAAAAAACGTAACCCACAACTGGGCTCGAACCACTGACCGGTCACATCTTGAGTCCTAGAGTAAAAGTCTAGCGCTTTAGATCACTCGGCCATCCGTGCTCATACAACGCGGAAAGTATTTTATACTTTATATAAGCAATTCTAGTAGTATCACAAAAAATAACGACAACAACAGAACTCTCCAAATTATGCAATCGTTTCGCGTTGCAACGTTTTTATAATTTTAAGTTTTTAAATCGTCAAAATATGCATATAATGGCTATTTTAGGCATGGTTAATGTTCAGTAGTACCGTTTCCTTGCGAATGTCATAACTAAAACGAAAATGTGCGAATCTGAAACAACTTTTTTTAATTTTGTCAATTTACCTAAACGTGAAAAAAGGGCCCCTTGAACAAGAATTTGAACCAAAATACTGCATATTTAGCCTTTAAAATTAAGCCTTTGAATTTGTTAGTTTCAAACGGTGTGACTGTCAAACTGCGGATCGTTATTTTATTATTATTTTATCGTTATTTTAACTGTCAAACCCGTTGATTTTGTGGTATTTTTGGAGGAAAATAAACAAGTACATGTAGTAAAATTTTCTTCTCAAAATTTGCAGAAATATTAAAGGCACTCGTCACAGACTTTGGCTGCATTTGAAATCGGTGATAAAATGATTTACGTGGATAAATGAAAACATCGGAACTAACGATGTCCAATATAAAACAAGAATACAATTATAGACAGAAAAAAACACGTAATCCGCATCAGGGCTCGAACCACTGATTTTTATATTAAAAGGGTAGCGCTCAAACTACTCGGCCATCTGTGCTGCTACAAAGTTCAGTATATTTTTACTTTATATATATGCAATCAACTCAATTTCACAAAACGAAAACGACATAACTCTTCAAAATTATTCAATCGTTGCGCGTTTAATTGTCACGCTTTATAATTTTATCAATTTCTAAAATGATTATTTGTAAACGAAAATGTATCTTCAATATGAGTCCTACGTATAATGGTTCATTGATTTTTTTGAATCTGTCAAACAAAGATGGAAAATTGTTATTTCGACAAACTGTGGAAAAGTCCATTTAAGCTAGAGCTGCAGTTCAACCCGAGCAGTCTGTTTTAAATATTTCTCACCGGATCTATTATTTGTCTTTGAGGCAAATGGTGCGCTAGGACGGCAAGCATGTGTTTTTTTCACAATTTCCATCGAATGATAGACAATACTATCGAGATGTTGACAAATAGATCTTTCTCAGAGAATAATATTCATCTTTCCCCTTAAAAAGAGCTTTATTTTGTCAAAACGAGTGGAAAATATTATGCTTATGCCTACACATCTTTCTAACGATTAAGCGGGTCATATTTTATTTCACGAGCTAGCCAAAAAATGACGTCACGCACATAATGTCCCTACTGCGGAATGAAATAACGAATCGTATAATATTATTGCAGGCATGTCTGACAAGTGCGAGGAGCTGCACAGGGCCATCCAGGTGGGGCTAGTATCGGAAGTGCGCCACCTAGTTGCCGGTGGTGCCGACATGGACCGGGTGCTGGGTATCATATTTCCTTCATAGCTTAGAACTTAGATATTGAAACAATAGATAAAGGCAGTTGGGAAATGTGTAATTTGTTACTACTATAAACAATTACCTTACATCGCAACCCTATACGGTAAGACTGCTTTCTAAACATGTAACAAGGACACATTCGAATTGTGTAATCATGCAATGAACACATTTTTGTTTTATTTCGTAGTACGTTTTAATGGAAATGGCGACTCTAATATTTATAATAGTGATATTAAAACGAAAGATTAATGGCCATTACATTATATTATAAAAGTCATATTACGCAGTCATGGCTTTCAGGGATGCGAGGGACGGCTCTCTGTGCCGCTATTGAGGCTCAAAATTATGACATCACCAAGCTGCTCTTAGACGCCGGATGTGACGTAAACGCTCATGACTTTGATGGAGAGCCGCCGATTTTTCTCGCTATCCGGAAAGCACTGCCAGTTTTTCACAAGAAAGCAAATGCATCACCTGCTTTACAGTTAAACGCTGTTGAAACGGGGTCAGTGTCTTTGGTTGATTTAATTGTCAATCACGAAAAATGTAACTTGAACAAAGTAGATCCGATAACAAAGCAGACTGCGCTCCATTTGTCAGTAAGTGAAAAACTTGAGACACTAGTTGTCATGCTTATGACGTCACAATCCAGCATTCCGTGTGATGTTGGAATAAAAAACGGAGAGGGCGAGACGGCTCTACATCTCGCGGCTTCTACAGGCAATACCGGTTTACTAGAAGCTCTGTTGCAGAGCGACTCGTGTTTGAGTGACGTATTTACTGGCTGCTTACAGTCCTTTCGTTGCTACCCATATAACACAGCCGGCTTGACAGCGCTTCACGTGACCTGCAAACACGGCCAGCTGGCTTCTTTAAAGCTTCTCGTGGAGCGGCTAAAAAGTTTGTCGGCACCGAATAGTTCTTTAGATGGGGCACTTAATGGGGTTTCGAAGAGAGATAATGATGTATTGGCACAGAATCTAAATGTATCGACGCGGTATGAACGTAAGACGTGTCTGCATCTCGCTGCACGTGAAGGACATGTGCAGATTGTGGGTTACTTAATGCAGTATCAAGTAGACGTAGACAGGTGTGACGCGATGGGGAACTCGCCATTATTTCTATTTCTCGTCTCGGAAGCCCAGTGGATTTGCGCCGATAACAGCATTCCTGAGTTACTAATGAGACACGGCGCTAATCCAAACAAAGCGTTGCTAAGTTTTAGGGGTGACGCTGTCTTGATGCAACAATTCGTTGGTGCTATTTTCGACAAGGGTGGTGACTTGGTGGTCGAAAGAGCTTGTAAAACGGTACTGCACGAGTCTTTCCATAATAAGAATCTTCTTCTAATGAACGCAGTTTTAGAGCGGATAGGTATATACGATGCTAACCGCGTTTGCAAAGATACCAATGTGCTAACTATGGAAGATATGTTTGTGGAAGCGGTTCAGTGTGGATGGCTTCCAATGGTAAGAGTACTGCTTAGTCATGGCGTAGACATTGATACTAAAAAAGATGAAACCTATAGACTTGTAAGCTGTCTTAAGGTTGCTCTTAGGGCCCGTAAAACACACGTTGCAAAATACCTTGTTGACAATGGTTGTAGTTTAGAACTTGAAAAGGTGGTTGACATTGGGGTTGATATGGCAGCCTTGTTTTCGAGACGTCATCATCACAAGGTTTTGGGCAGAGTCAGTCAGGTTTCTCATTTTAGCGGAGGTATGTTAAAAATGGATTGTCAAATCCCTCGATCGCTTAAATTGTTGTGTCTATGTTGTATAAGAAAGCGTCTGATTGCAAACGAAGTGCCGTTTTCGAAAGTCCACCTCCTGCCGTTACCACTCCAACTACAAAAAAGCATTCGATATCGATGACGTTAAGAAGGAAAACGGTTTAGCTGTAAACTTTCATCATCAGATCAAGGCTTAACAATAAATATCTTTAAAAGAATATACGGCGTTGATTGTGATTGGTAATGATGAAAGATCAAAAGTTATATCAGTGCAATCAAAGAAAGCGAATGCCCTTTTCTGCGCAGTTCTTAGCTGCATCACACGCATTTCCATTGCGCCAGATTTCGTGGCTTATTTCGCTTTATGAGATATTATAAATCGGGGTTTGAATGGTTGTAGAAAGAGATTTGATGTAATGAATTATATATATATATATATATATATATATATATATATATATATATATATATATATATATATATAAAGCTTAATGCTGATATCTATTGTTTACATTTATGTGCACTGGAATGCACAAACGGAAAAATATGTATACTCACAATACGGTGGGGATTGCTTCATTAGTTTTGGGTCAACTTATTCGAGAGGTGTTGTTATGCTTGATCCACTGTTGGATTATATTAATTATAAACATTTAAATAGTAATAGGAAAGCTACAGACTTGTTATTGGGGGAAATAGTTTAAAGGGAATTGAAGGACATATTTTGATTTATAAACGGTGAGAAAAACAACAACATGGAGACGTACTAACCCATTGCAAAATTTATTACAATTATCTTAAAACGTGTCAAAAATAGCCACCTGGCAAACACCTAAATAAAAATAAAAATAAAATCAACAAAAGTGCATATGTTATGTATTATCACAATTTTTGGTACCTGTTTATTTGTTCAGGTTGTCACATATGTTTGCACTTTCTCAAACATGACATGGCCCACAGCCTGGGCATTTATATGTATATATATATTTATAAACTCATATCACATATGTATGTGCTGAGTACTAATAAACTGTTGAAACTGCAACAGGGGCGTCTGGGCTTTTTCCTTATTGCAAATAATTTATAAATATTTATTAAATGCTCAAATACAATCAAGCTACAGATCTGACCATTCTATTATCGACATGGTTATAAGTGGCAATTCAACAACTCGTTGCTATCTGATGGATAATATTTGCCAGTTATTAATACTTTGAAAGATGATAAGAAACGGCAATATTGCACTCCTATATATAATTTAGATACGTTAAATGAGATTGTTGACATCCAAATGCAGTTTGTCCTAAACCGATAAACTTTTCTTAGAAACACTTTTAATGAAGATAAAAGGCAAGACAATCTTTTATTCAAGTCACAAAGCAAAATCAAGAAGAACACACACATATTAGAGCAATAACTGACTGAAGAAAATAAGGAATTATTAATCACACTAAAAACGAATTAGTAAATATTAGTCAGGAAACTATGTAGGGTTGCTTTAAACGTGCCCGCTCCGAATTGAAAGATCTTGGAGAAAAACCTACTAACATGTTTTGTAACTTGGAAATAGGCAATTTCTTTCCAAAAGTATTTATTGCATTCAGAGAGAAGATGAAACAGTAATATATAAACCGGAAAATATTCTTAAAGAAGCAAATTGCTTTTAAAACTTGTTCTATGCAGAACAACCCACAATCAACTATGATCTTAAAGATGTATTTAAAAATTATGAATTGCCCAAATTAACTAATTTAGAGGCGGACATTTTAAAGGGTATTCTTTCCTTTCAAGAGGTGACAGTTACGCTTAAACAAATGAAAAATGACAAAAGCACAGGCTCTGATGGATTATCTGCTAATTTCTTTACTATAAGCTTTTTGGGTGTCTACGTGGTTAGAATCATTAAGTATTCATATAATATAGGTTCATTCCCGATAACTCAAAAGCAGGGAATTTTTAAATGTATCCCAAAGGATGGAAAGCCTTTACAATTTAAAAAAAATTGGAGACCTATTTGCTAGTGAACTAGCATTGGGAACGATGGCTAACAGAATTAGGTTAGTCTTTAACCAATTAGTAAATAACGACCAAAATGGTTTTATTAAAGGCATTGGAGATAATACACGATTATTATATGATATTATGAGTTATACTGAGTGCAACCAAATCCCTGGCCTACCGATGCTTATTGATTTTGAAAAAGCGTTCGATAATTTACTTCTTTATTATTCAGTTGTATAAAACAAGTGTTTGATTTTTTAGCTCGGCTGTTTTCGGAGAAAACCCGAGGTATTGTCATAGCCAGCTCGTCGTGTCCGTCGTCGTGTCCGCCGTCCGCGTCGTGCTTAAACCTTAACATTTTGTCAAGGTTTTGAATATTGGCTTTTAAATCAAAGTGCTTCAACCTACAACTTTGAAACTTCATATGTAGCTGCACCTTGATGAGTTCTACATGCAACATCCATTTTTGGGTCACTAGGTCAAAGGTCAAGGTCACTGTGACCTCTAAAAAATATTCTGACAAGTTTTCATTTATTAAAAACTGCACCCGCAGCCGAGCGTGGCATCCGTTATGCGGTGCTCTTGTTATACTTTGGGGCAATGTTTAAGAACTGGATAACACTTTTTTTATGTGGAAAATACAATGCAATTGAACGAGCTTTTGTCAGACTTCTTTATAATAGGACAAGGTTGTCGTCATGGAGATCCTATTTCAGTATATATATTTATACTTAGTGCATAAATACTAGCTATTAAAATAAGAAACTGTCAGCTAATGAAGGGAATAACAATTGATAATGAAGAATACAATATATCACAATTTTTTTATGATACCTATTTATTAATGGACGGGTAAGAAGAATCCTTAAATACTGCAGTAAAATTGTTGCACTCCTTTCACAACATTCATGTCTGAATGTAATTTTTGAAAAAAAACTCTTGTTGTCTGAATAGGAGCCTTAAAATACAGCACACGATCCATAAAAAACAAGGTGGACACTATATTTGGGATGTACCCACTTTAAACTTTTAGGTTTAACTTTTGACGTTCATCTACCTTAAATGATTGAGCTAAATTATAATGACAAATTAGTAAAATAAGTAAATATTATGTCACATTGGAACAGAAGAGATCTAACTCCCTTAGGTAGGATAACTGTAGTTAAGACCTTGATACTTCAATTGTTTATTAACTTGTTTGTCTCTTTGCCACAACCCGGAGAGGATATTTGTTAGGTTTAAAAGGACAAACTATTCAAATTGTGTTGTAAAGGCGTTCAAAAATCAAAGCAACAGTCATAACAAAAGATTTGATGAACGGGGGCTCAAAATGGTGGACATAAATGCATGTTCGAAAACTTTAAAATAATCATGGTAAAGAAAAGTTAGTCAAGGGAACTGTTTATTTACATCCTTTGGATTGAACGTTAGTAGATTTGTAATATACTATGTAAAACTGGCAGTTCATATGCGATTTCAGTTGTAAAAAAATGACCAACATTTTTTGGATATATGTTTTAACCATATATTCTGACTTTGTTAAGAGTATTAATATCGATTATGTTGATAAACTGTTAGATATGCCTTTGTTTTTCAATAACATTTTTATTTTATTAAGCAAAAAACATACATTTTTTGGAAATATTGGTATGATAATGGCATTCAGTATGTTAAAGATATTATTAAAAACAGCTGGCAGATGTTGCCCATGCAAGAGCTAAAGGTCAAAATGAATAAACCAGTAAATTGTTTACATTATGAATGTATTAAGAGAGTTCTTTCACTTGGTCTCAGTTCAAAATGTTAAATTAGGCGAGTATAAAGTACATTCATATCCAATTGTATCGACATATAAAACCTATCGTTCCGAATTCATAATAATAAGTTACTATACAATATGTTAAAATGGAAATCTGAAATCTCCACTTGCCAAACAAAGTGCAATTAATACTTTGCAGATGATTCCATACGATGGAAATTTGTTCATGGGCAAGTCTATAAAAAAAAACGAAAAATACATATATTCAATGGTTACAAACAAGGATTATCCCCACAGAATATTGGAACAAACTCACTTCTTTTTAAAATGGGCTTGTCGAATAGTATTATATGCACCTTTTGCAGAATGTCAGAAGAATCAATTACCCATTTATTCTGCGATTGTAACATAGTAAAAATACGTATTAAAGATATCTTTGATAGCTTAAAAAAACGCAAATATACAACAGGTAATAAACTGCAAAATTGTCCTTCTTGGAGATGCAAATGAAAATGACAACTGCTTTATTCTTTTCATGGAAGTTAAAAGTACATTTTTGTATGCAAAAGGAAAAAAGTCATTCCATATGTTCAGGGATTTAAGGCTAGCTTAAGATTAACTTTAAATATTTATGCAAACACAACAAGTGAATCAAGTAAAATAATTTGTTGGACAGTTTTAAGAGTAATATGTAATTCATAAATGCAACACATTTAACAAAATATCTGTCTTTAACTCTCGTTATATATGAAATGTGCAAAATTTGTTTACTTGACCAAAACTTACTATGTTCTTCGCAAATTGATCATAAAGTTTAGATTTATTGTTTTGGAAACTGAACTCTTATTGTAAATATAAACTTTGTTAATTTTTAACAACTCTAGCAAACATTACATAATTGGGTTTTATCTTGTTTGAACTTGTAACCATATTTTAATTGTTGTCGTAAATCTTGTTTCGTTCAAGATGCACGTGTTATTATGTTATACATAAAGATTATTTTTGTAAAAGTAAAAAAAGGTAAAAGGTTGAAGGATGTATGATATCAATTCAAATTGTGTAATGATTTTAATAATATAGCGAAAACACATTACACATGGTATAGTATGTATATGAATGTGCATGTCTTTGTAAATTGTGTGTATATACATCTATTATGAAATGAATAATAGCATTTAAACAGAAAAAAATTATATATTTAATATATTAATTTATCGTATATCTATACATGTAGATACAGAATAGAAAAACACAAGAAGATTGATAATACATTTAATGACTATATTAATGTTATTTGATTGTTAAAAGTATCGTGAATCATTCCGCTTATGCTTAATAAATAGGTCTATACTGTGGAATACTTCTAATTAAATCAACGCAGAATAAAGTAGGAATCAACAATACAATATGGTCACTCAAAAAAGAAGAAAATTTGACGAGAATTGTAGTTACGCATTTTAATGTAAATATTTTATTTTTTTTAACACAAATCGTTTTTTTTTTCTGTAAATAAATGTATTCGTCATTTTCGTTTAAATTATGTTGTATTTCGATTCCAAAATAATTATACTAATAAAAAAGTAATGCAAAAGTTGCTTCCATTTTCTTGAGTATGCAAGCCTTGGGGGAAAAAGACAAAATGCCAGTAAATGTTCGAAAAATAACTCCACATGTAATCGTCGGTACGTTTAAGGTTTTCACAACTCCACATGCAAAAGTGTAATTTTCACATTTTTCCATTTGTAGTATATTATTTTTGTCAATTGTTTACACCAAGTCATGTTCTAAATAAAAAAGGAATACATCCCATTAGTAAATACTGTTATTTGTACAATGTTGATCTTATTTTAATACAAGCCAATTTTCAGAGCTTGTTCGTACACATGGGACACGTTCGTCCATCTTAAAGTTTTGACAACTGTCATATGGTTATATTTACTGTAACTGTGTGTGTATAGTCAGTCAATAAATAGCCTTTAATCAATTTCCCAGGTACTAAACCCTTTCTTATCAGCCTGTCACGCATGAATATGATGAACACAATTCTTCATAACATTTTTATCACAAGTAGCGTGAAGTCAGAAAATAAATTTTACTTAATTTGCAACAGGTTAGTTTTACTTAATTATACAACAACAACAAAAACATTTATTTCAGCAATAAAGCTTATACAAGCTCTAAGCCTACACATATACATTTTATATATACAAGAAATACAAGTTATGGCAGATGTGGATTATGTGTTAAATTGAACACATGGTGTTAGTGCAAAAAAATATAATATATTCGTTTGAAAAAAAAATATATTCAACATTGACAACAATGTAATTTTAATAAGTACAGTATTCATTCACTGAACAATTATGTTAGTATCCAGCAACAAGTTAAAGAAATAATTTAAAATCGAATTATTACTATACGAGAATGATGGTTATAGTTAATTATAAAAAATTACAATTTCTGAAAGTTGATATAACTATCATAAATAATTAATAGCTTTGCCTTTAAGAAAAAAAGCAAAATGAAACAACAAGTTGAGTGGAAACAAATTAGCATTGTTTAAAATGCTATTCAAATTTATAAGGAATGAGACATTGAATTTGAGTTAAGGTATGTTGTGCGTGAAATAAAAGATGGAATAATGTTAAAGGGTTGTTACGTTCTAAAAGACTATTTGCGTATCTAGTAGGCGTCGTAAATTTGCAGCTTCGTATATAAACTTTGCTAGACTTATAAGTATAGTTTTATTTTCACTGGACATCAGTCTTTGAATCTTTGAAATTGTTGGCCATCTGCAGTACTGTGGCTTTAAAAGTTTTCTTCTTAGGTGCGTATATATGGGGCAAACTAGTCAGAAATGGTACTCAGTTCCTACAGTATTCATATTACATAATTTGCACTTACGGTTTTCTTTTTCAATATTATTGTATCGCCCCCTTTCAATTTCTAGGTTATGAGATGATAAACGGAATCTGCTTAGGGCAATTATATATTTTGGTTCATTTATTTTGTCAAAATAACTTTTTTAACGATAAACCATGTTTGAATAAACAGTACGTAGAGAGGCGGGTATAGCTGTTAATCTCGGCGTGCCATGTTTGAGTATAATTGTCTAATATTCGTTGTTTGCATTGTATAAATTGAGATTTGGTTATGTTTTGGTTTATACCTTCATTATAAAGCTCCGAGTATGTTCATTAAAACATTTTTAATTTAAATGTTAAATTACGGTAATTATAACTACTTTTAGATTGTAAAATAATTTGTATTGACTACCAGTCATTATATTTAAATGAATACATATTTTGTAAATAAATAAAAACATATTATTATATATAATACTATGAAATATAAAGATATTTATCACTTTTATACACGTAGTGTGAATTCAGAAAATAAACTGTACTTCATAATTTACAGAAGTTTGTTTGTTGACCGAATAGAACCAAGTTTAAAAAGCAAAACACAATTGTTTAATAAAAACACGTTGACATTTAATTAAGGGTTTTGTTCAAATTTTATTTATCTTACATATTTATAAGCACAGTGTTGAAATAAATGCAAAAAAGTTACATATAAATGAATGCCACATGTCAAAAACAATATGGCTATGACAATGCATTTAAATTAAAAAGCATAAAACCTCATCACTAAACACCCATCCAGTCGGTAGTATAACCAACATAACACTAGGGCACGAAATGCCTAGAATGTAAGCGTATTGATCATACGTACAGTAAGCGTGGCGTTTTGTGTACATAAATACAAACATATAATTTACGTAAACGAATATGGTTAATTACAATATATGCTACTTACATATTCTTCAACTAATACATTCATATGAAAAATAACCATTGTAGCTACAACTTCTCATTTTTCCTGAAAATGTCCAGATAAATCCGAATCATACATGATATAAAGCTAACATTAGTATGGTCTTAAAGTCAGACAAATAAAACACTGCTGAGCAATGTGATGCGGGTTTCACAGATGGACGATACAATATATTAATCCATCCTTCCCCTCGTATAACAAATCTGCAAAATTGATGCGGTGAATGTGAAACATTCAACTGAATTGTTTTTGCGGTTTTAAGGTAACTTCAACGTCGCATTTAACAATTATCAATAGGCTGAACACATATATTAAAGCTCTAAAAAGGCGTTATGCAACTTATGCATATTATTATAAATTCTATGCCTTTGATAAAATCGCGTGATAAAAGTCATCCACCGGTAGTGACCTTGATATGCCCTTAGTCTATGGCAATGAAGTCCAGAGAGAGCTAATGTTCTGATAGAAGCTTCACTTCGGACTGTACTTTCTGAACAGCTCATTAATATTTACTTCTTCCTAAATGTGTTACATATTTCTGGCCATGGCGTGGGAATGAGTCCGACTGCGGATGTGGTGGCGCCATTAAGCCAGAGGGAAACATATTTCCAAGACACGGGAGTTTTCTTCAAAGCCGAGATACCCAGAATCTCATTGGGACCCTTTCTGAACCAGGACAAGTGGAATACCTTAACAGCTTGTGAATAATCCAATGGAAGCGAAGCCAGTGCCTCAAGTGTAGCCAAGGAATGGTCGCATTGCGAATGGGTCATGCACAAAAACGTTGACTGTTCGTTCTTCTTTTTCAGCAGTGGCTTCATATTTCAGAGCAGCATCAACGAACAAACCGTTGTCAAAGTCGAGACTCTCTTACACAACGGGCACGTCTTCCGAGCGACGCCCACCAAAGATAATGCCCTCTATTGGACTCCTTCAGGACTCTTCCACTGATCATCGATGATGGGGCACTGAGCAGCAGGGGTGCAAAACCTTAAATTCGGATGCGCAGCTGGTTTCGCCGTGAACTTGATCCAGTATTCCTCTCTGAGCTATGACGTGATCGTGGCATTATCCTCAATTCCTTCTAAGTACACCCCACCATCGCTCGTCTCAGCAACGATCGTAACAATCGTGTTTTTAGTCACTGTCTTCATGGCGTTTGGTTGGTCTTCATTGACGTTCCGAGAGCCACACCTTGTCAAAATTCATCCAGGTAATATTGTTAAAGCGGCGGCAACGTATTTTTTTTCCGTGGGGTTATCCACAACCGTAATCAGCATGTGTTCTGCAAACTGCCTTCTTTCAACGCCCAAGGATGGAACCGAGTCTGAGAGAAAAGCATTTCCCTCCTAGCAACGAGTGACCACTGACGCCGCTGCCAAATGAGCAGATCTCGTTTCTCTCTGGCAATCCTGCGATCACAACACCCCTGGAATTGCATGGCCTTGACTCTTTGAACTCAGCATCACCAGTGCGTATCACTGGCTTGCCTACAGGATGCATGCACTTCACAAACTCGCCTTCCTTCCTTTGCAAACTCAAATAGTGTACTGCACACGATATTAGGGCACATCTCTTTTTGTTCTTTTTGTTTGATAGTATGTTTGGATGTGTCTTTTTGGCCACGGCCATTATTTTCAAATAAACGATGTTTTCTGTTCTGTTTAACGTGGACATTTTTTTGGGGGGGGAGGGGGGCATTTTATACAATATGAACAAAAACTTATTTTTCTTTGGTTAATTTCATGAAACTCAGCTTGTTAATATGTTCCACTTTTCAGTTGTTGTAGGAGTTGATCGTTTTATTTTTTGTTGTTTGCACTGTATACACATAATTCAATAAAAACTAAACGTGTGTGCTGTTTTGTCATGTTATTTTGAAGCGTTGAAATCAACCGGAAAAAAACTTCTCCAAGACAATACAAAGTAGTCAAATAGTCTCACTTGCAATAATCGGACAGCGATTACAGTCTGCTTAAACATAAACTATTCAACTTGACTTAATCGGGGTTTATTATCAAGCAAACAGTTTCAATATATTTATAAAAAAACATATCTTTAATTGTTGCGCTCCACGATAAGGCTATGAGCTTGTATAAGCTTTAATGCTGAATAAATTTGATTGTTGTTGTTGTTGATAACATGCAGACATTTGTTACGCATTTTATCTGTTACAAACATCTTTTAAGTTTATGTCCGTGAATTTGTTAGCATATTTTATCATATTATCCATGGAAACGAGCTAGTAAAAGGGAATTCACGGCTGCGATGATTTGGAACGGTTCAATAAAGCGGTTAGTACTGCCCTTGGATAGTGTTTATCAATAACAACGACCTATATTCTGGCATGCAATTGTGTGTATATGAACATGTTGTATTGGAAGTTTACTGTATTGATTAATCGTTTCATTATCAGTGATGAAATTATTTCGTGAAATGTTCAATTGCATTGTGATATGTTTTCGCGAGCTGACTACAGTTTGTTTCGGGTAGTCCGGACCTTAGGTTAGTTTAGATCAAAACAAATAAACAGCTGAAAACGAAAACTAAGCAATATACATAAGTTAAAATACGTATTTTGTATTGAAATATATTGTATTACAGAGATTTTAAGCTCTGTTTAGTTAGCAAATGCAATTCTCTCGAACTGGATTTCCAACGAAATGTCAACGAACATACCGGTAATCACTTCATAACATAGGGTAACTCTTCCAAATTATTTTATCGTTTCATGTTTGTAACGCTTAATAATTTTATCGATTTCTTTAACGATTATTCGTAAACGAAAATGTATCTTCAATATGAGTCTGACGTATATATATATATATAATGGTTCTTTATTTTTTAATCGGTAAAACAAAGTTGGAAAATTGTAA